>NW_010253452.1:19047-30140 GCF_000690775.1 Eurypyga helias
CTGCACAAATCCCAGCAAGAAGCAAGTACAGACACCTCCGGAAGACTTCTGTAAAATGGCAAAAGTCTCTCTTTCCTCTTAGTTTCTTCCCTCTGTTGATGTTCTCACTGGGCTTTTATCTCCTCGTTTTCAGAGCAAAACTTTCCCAGCCGCCAGTGGCTCTTATGTTTTCTTGATGATCTCAGTATAAGAAAGACTTTTTTTCAGTGAGAACCATCATTCACTGGAACAACCTCCCCAGGGCTGCGGTAGAGTCCCCATCACTGGACATTTTCAAGATATAATTAGCCAGGGTGCTACACAGTCTCATCTAGGGTCCCTTTCTCACTAAAGGTTGGACCACATGATCTTTTGAGGTCTCTTCCAACCTCGGCTGCTCTATGATTCTGTAATCTCCTTCTGCCTTCAGTGTTTATTTTGAAGAACTTGACAATAAAATCTTCTGTCCATCTGTGGGAGTGACCCTGGTTGCAGGGGTCCATGCAGCATCATGCTGCTTGGTCTCCAAATGCCCTACAACTGCTTGTTACCCTTCTGCTGGGGTGCTTAGCATGAATGGTGACTTCTCAGATGCTGAAATGACTTTGTCTTCTCTCTGTTGACCTAATCTGAGGAGAAGTCAGAAGCTTCTCCACTCAGGGATGAGCGAAGTTGCTTTTCCCAGAGGGAACTGTGATGAAGAGTCTCCAGTGGAGCCACCCAAGTCTCTAAGATGGAAAAACCTGATGCAGTTGGAAAACCTAAACCAGCAGGATCACTGGTACAAGCTGGAGCAGTGAAGTCTGCTTTTTAGCCGTTAGCAAATTGTGGTAACAGTAACCAGACCTGTGGGGTTTTGTTTGTGGTAGGTGTTTTGGTTTGTTTTTCTTTTTTTTTTGAGAGAGAGAGAGCACTACTGATAAGTTTTTCTTCTTTAAACAGCAGTTATGTAGCATCCAAAAATCTCCATCAGCTTCTCTGGAACTTGGCAGGCATCCAGCAGACAGCCTTCATTTTACAGGATGCATTCATGCCTTCCCATCACCCCTAGCCTCTTTGGGCCTTCTTTTCCTCACACACCCCAGCCCGCTGCTCGCCACGCTGGCTCTCTGCCCGGCTGCCATTGCCGGTCCTTCCACCCCACGTCATCTCCAACCGTTGGGATAAAATCACTTAATTCCACTGCAGACGGGCCCACAAAACTTTAACTGCTGGTCTGTCCTTTCCAATAAACTCCCCTGAGGGGGTTGTTTTGTGTGGTTTTCCCCTCTCTTCGCACCTTGAAGCAAGGAGATGGCCCATCCCCTCTTGGGGAGCTTCAACAACCCAGCTGCACGTTGGGGCGCTGCTGAAGCCCCTTCCAACGCGCATCAGGAGGTGCGACTTGCGCTTTTCCTCCTCGCCGTGAGGATCTTGGTGTCACCGGCCATGGATCCCATCACGTTTGGAGAAGAGGGGCTTCCTGTGGGGTCAGCGTGCTCCATTGTGCCGGCGCTTCCCCTGCAGCTGGCTTCCTCCCTCCTGCGGAGCCTAAATATAGTGGGAGGCATTGTGCGAGCGCGGTGCCGGTGAGAAACCGCTCCGGGGCTGTTGGGGCGGTGTTTCCCTTGCCGCCTCTCACCGAGTTGGCCCTTGCATCGGCGCTTGCGTTGCTTGGGTACTGGTAACTTTTGTTTTGAAGAGGTGAAAAAGCGGGAGCCAAAGTGGACCCTTTCCCAGTTCTGACATGTCCATAAGGGGGAGTCAACAAATTATTATGTATCTGTTTTTTTAGTGAGGGTTTGCCTTGGCTTAGCTCTGCTCTCAGTGCATGCCCTTTCAACTTTGCACTTTAATTATCACAAGATCATTTAAAAGCTACAAAGATAAGAAAAACCTTAAATGTGACGGGCACATGCAAGCTCTGTCTGTACTTTAGTGCTGTTCATAAAGGAGAGATGACAGACTGATTAGTAGCTATAAATACGTTTTGACTCATAGTACAAGAAAACATTTAATTGAAGGGACGTGTCTCCCAAGCACTAGCAAGATGCATTGTATTGCTTTTACCTCTGGGATGCCCCATGTACGTTTATTCTCATCCTGATTATTTTTTTTTTCCACTGACAGTTAAATATGGTGACTGCACTCTTGCCCCATTTCTAATTATTTCTCTGATTGTTTTTGGCATGTGTCGAATTGTTTTTCGAAGGAAAGTAGGATTCACTTACAAAGTAGTAGAACCACAATACTTAAGAATATTAGTTAATCAAAAATGCACTAAATAATATGGGATGCATCAGGAGAATCTCTGTTTGGAAAAACACAAGCGACGTTTTTGTACCCGAGATGGTTGCATTTGGCTGGGTCTCACCAGTCTCATGGTTGGTGAGACCGTGGTGATTACTCGTGGCAGCAGATCTGAGCCTTGAGCTAACCTCGTGTTTCCTGGATGAATAAACTTTCATTCCTCCTTTTTCTGACCCCCTCAATGCCTGTCTTCCAAGCTTTGAACTAGTTACAGAGTAAGTTGACTCTGCAAATTTAGTAAGATGAAGTAAAAAATTTCTTCTTCTCTGTAGAAGAAGCTAAAAAAACCAAAACCCAGATTATATTAAAGTAGATGCTTAAGCAGTGCTTTTCCCTCAGTTTTGTGGCTCATCTGTCTTTAAAATGTTAGTTGGATAAATACCTGTATGATATTTAATATAAATAAACCATATGCCTTACTGCTTATTTTAAAAGATCTGCTAACTAACAATTTTCATCTCCCCTAGTTAAATATTTAAAACAGTACATATGCCATGGGAACTCCCGTACTGCAGCTTTGAGGATGCTGTAAAGCCTTTGTCCTGCCTACTGCTGCTCGAGCTCTCTGCGTTTCCTCTGATTTGGGGAGTGATGGGGTTTTTAAGTTTCGGTGTCAGCAGCTTCAGACACTGAGATCTGACTCGTGTATGTTGTGTTGTTATATCTGCCGCCACCTCTGCTCGTACCTTGTCAGCCTTAGGTCTGCACGCCCCTAATGAGCTGCCCCCCATGAGCCAGGTTGCCCGGCCAGGCTGGGGTGCTGCCGTGTGAAGCTCTGCAGTAACACCTTTGCCTCTCGCTCTCCCTTGCAGGAATCTACATCCTGATCGCGGTCGGAGCCGTCATGATGTTCGTGGGGTTCCTGGGATGCTACGGCGCTATTCAGGAGTCTCAGTGCCTTCTGGGAACGGTAAGAAGCGCCCAGCTTTGGGTGTCCCTTGGCAGCGTGGTGTCCCTGCCGTGTGGCACACACAGTTGCTGGAGAGAGGGCTGGGAGGATGTATGAGCACGGAGTTGGGAACGGGCTGCCCTCTGCAAGGACCTGGCCAAGGGCACCTCTGCCCAACGTGCTGGAGCTCTGGCTGGGCTCTCGCGCACGCTGCAAGCTCCCGCTCGTGCCCGGCTGCAGGACAGAGGCTGCAGCCAGAACCACAGCAGAAGAGGTGTGAACAGCGGAGTTCTTGGAGATTCATTTTGCCTGTTACATTCGAACGTTCACACCACCCCCTTCCCCGATGCTTTTTTCCACACCATGATCTGGCTGCCTTACCAAGCACCCACTAAACGCTCTTTCTTACTTCATGACCCCTACAGCTTCCCCTTTCACTCCATGTCGAGGCTGCCTGTAGCGATTCCAGTTCTTTTAAGGAATCATGTACTATTTTTATCTCTTTAGACAAGGAAACAGCAAAGATTTCCCACAATGTCTTAGTGGGGACATCTAGGTGCATCCTGGAAAATCCATTATGGAAGTGTTACAGGCGTCCTTGATGTGAGGCAGCAGCTCAGGATTCCTGGCACGGGATGAGCTTAATTGTATAAACTGTAGCCACACACCAAAAGCCTTTGCCTTGGGGGTAAGGGAGGCCCATTTATTTAATGTAAGTTTTCACATGTGGTTCAGCTTTAAACTCAATGGAAAAAAAGAAAAAAACACAATTGGAGGGGTAAAACATTAAAAAAATATATTTAAAAGAAATTTTAAAAAAATTGAAGGGACTTTTCAGCACTTGGCTTCCTTGGGCTGGAAGATTCTTGGTGGCGGTGTTGTGACCCATGGGCATGAATTCAGCTGGGACAGAGGGAAACGGAGCTGCTTTCCCTTGCTCTCACAGATGGCTTCACCCCTACTCGCTTCTGCTTCCCGGTAAGAAGGGGGTGCTTCTCAGCAGCTTTTGTAGAGCACTTCTGACCGTCGGTGGATGAGAGCTGCTGTAGGAGTTTGAGGGCATTATCACTGCTGCTGGGAGCAGGAGCAGCCGGTGCACAAATCCGACGGGTTGTTGTAGCTTTGGATTTTTTTTTTTGTGTTAGCACAAGCAATTACAGAACCTGAATTACCCCCAACTCCCTCTGGAAGTTGGAAAGAGGATTAGACGTGCAGATGGTACAACGTACCTGAGGCTCGACAGGGAAACCGGCTGCTTTGGCTGAAACAGCTTTAGCCGCTGTGCACTGCCCGTGTTTGTTCACACCTCGGCTTGCCAAGAGAAGGCTGGAGACTCCTCGCGATGACGCTTTTTGCTGGCCAAGGCTCCCACAGTGCTCCAAGGACATTTCCAGGCAGTGTCCTTAGAGTGTTGCTGGGAAGCAGCCCCTCTCCCCTCTCCTGCAGCCAGCTGATGGAGTGACTCCAGGCTTATTGCGAAAGTGGAAAGTACCAGGAAACTCCACACTACGTAAAATCCAGTGCCAAAGGCAGCATGGAAGCTGAGTGGTGAGGAAGACCCAAGGAAGGCAGGAGAGAGACGCTTGGCATGGAGCAGGCACAGGTCCCCAGGAAGGGCCAAGAACACCACCATGTTCCCATCACGTCAAGTTGCATCTCTGATAATTTGCAGCCAGCTTGCAGAACTGAGTCTGCAGGAGGTTTCACCCCCAGATCTGGGATAAACGAGCCATCCTTTGCTTCAGGGTAACCACTGCAAGAGTGAGCCCTAGTGCTTAACCAGAGAATTACAGTGGCCTCATGCCCACGATTTAGGGTGATGTGATTCCTTGGTGGGGGGGATGTGGGACCCAGTCCCCTGAAGATGTTCCTGGAGAACCATGGATAGAGAGGTGTTTAAATAGCAATTGGCTGTTCTGGACAAGGATGTTGGAAGTCCTTTCCTGCTGTCAAGTCAATAGTCCTGTTTCCATTTTGCTGATAACCCTTTGCTGTTGCACGTGAGAGACGGGTCATAGCATTGTTCTGGAAACTCCTGTTTCCTCTGATGAAGAAAATACCTTGAATGTGTCTGGAACAGAGACTGCCCAGGAGCCAGGGCTATTGTCCTGCTCTGCACTTGATTTTATGTCTTCCCCAGACTGCATTCACCTCTCTTGCTTCTTCCATGGCAACTCTCTCAGTTTGGGCCTTTTCTCTGGAAGAAGTCGCTGAGGGTGATGTTGCAGAGATGTTGGCTGTGTGTGGAGCACGCCTGTCCATACCTTCCTGCTTGACTCTGATGTACGAGCTTTATGACTTCCCATTCCCAAGCTAACAGACCAACTGTCACATGTCCCCGGGATCTGAACAAGAAGATGGAGGAAGGCTTTGGGGGGATGGCAGAGCGGAGTGCTGGAATTGGCACGGCCAGGGTGGGACTGTGGGAAAACATCAGTGTTGATATTTATGCAAAAAACTGCAGTAGCGTTGCAGGTCTGTGGATGCCAAGAGAGATGCCCATAAATCACACCCTGACGCCCCGCAGCTCCTCAGCAGCTTGAAATGTGCTTTTAACCCTGCACTGGCAATTCCATCCTCAGAGCATCTGTGGCAGAGCAAGAAGCTTGCCTGCATGGTCCTGCGGGTTTATGTAGAGAAGCAATGTGTCTTGTGGTGCTCAGGGCATCCTCGTCTCTGCCAGCCCATGTGTGGGAAGGCCTCTGCTAATTCCCACTCAGGCATCCGGGTGGGAAGTCTGGACGTGGGGTGGCATACGATGAGTTACAGGAAAATGTGTTTGGGCTAAGTGCATGTGTTGAGAGAGAAAATGGTTTGAAGCCAGGTGACACCTTGCTCTCATGTCCATCAGTAGAAGTGCTGCTCCACACCTCTACCCACCTAATTGCTTCTTTAGCTTGTACCCAGATGTGTAAAGTGTCCCTCTCTTGGTTTGTCTTTGCAGTTCTTCACTTGCCTGGTGATCCTGTTTGCCTGTGAAGTTGCAGCTGGAATTTGGGGATTTGTCAACAAAGACCAAGTAAGGCGACTCCAAAACTTGTGTTGGTGGGACTGGGAGGTTGGGGCAGAACCACAGCAGATCCTGGCATGAGATGTTTTCTTTATGAGCTGCTCCCAGACTGAGTCACAGGAGCTGGGATTAGTTGTGTGACCTGGGCAGGTCACCTAACTCCTCTTGGCCAGGCTGATGAACTTTAAATGTGAGCAGTTGATGGTAGCAGCTGCCCCTTATGGTATACAGTGCAATGTCTGGAATAAAAATAGCCCTGTCTCGCTTGGGTCTCCTCCTTGCTGCCACACTGTCCATCACAGCGTGAGCTGGAGTCATGGAGGAAAGCCATCCGCACATCCTAGGTGCCAAAGAGCGATCCCAGCCTTGTGGCCCCAAAGGGAGGGAATACCGCATGGGGAGAGCTTGCATCTGCATTAATGGGATTGCGTGATGCTTCCTGCTCTTTGCCAGTATCATATAACCCTCTTCAGGCTGTTCGTCTGCCAGGACTGAGCTTGCTGCTGATCAGTATGCTATGCACACGCGAGGGGCAGGTTATGTCTGTCCCAGACACCCTGATAGGCACTGCTTGGATGGGGCCCCTCTGGCTGAAGGGGGTTAGCTGTAGGGTAGGACTGAAAATTGCAGCATTTCACTTTCCATTTCTGCTCCCCTTCCCATTGCTGTGGTCACGTGTGCAGAGTTTGGTCTCCAAGAGCAAAGCTATCGGTGAACGGGAACCGTGACCACGCTGCAGCGAGCTGGGTGGATCTCTGGAGGAGAGAAGGGCTGTGCTCAAAGCCAAGGTTGGACTCTGGCAGCATAGGAAATGTGTTTGCTTTACTAAGAGCCATGAGCCAGCTGTGTAAGTAGGTTGTGGCTGCTCGGCTGTCACATGCCTGTGGGCCACAGACGACCAGCTCGACAGCGAATGGGAACACCTGTGTAGTCATTCACTGGAGAGCGCGTGACTTCACCGGAATGAACTCTTCCATGGCCAAACATGTTATTAGGCAGGCAGGATGAGGTTTCCTAGCAACTTTGGTGAGTTAATTAACCTCTGTGGAGGGGCTGTGCCTCCTGCAGATGTTAATTTGTGAATCCTGAAGAGTCCAAGATGTGCGACTGAACCACTGACAGGAAAAAAAAAAAAAGTGAAGCCTGAGTAAGGAGGGATCCAATGGCTGTTTGTTTTCCACGCTGGGAAGGCAGTTGGCCATTCAGAGCATGAAGCCGAGAAATTTAGGATTTGCCAATGCAGGAACAATGATCTCAGCCCCTAAAATTAATTTTGCAGTTTAAAATGAACGGTGGCAGTCTGTCAGCCTCAGCTGCTTTTGCAGCCTTGATGAGGAATGGGCTGTTTGGAAGTACCCACTCACAAAGCAGGCGGCTTGCTTCCCCCCGCCTCGGCTGGGGGCATCTCAGGACAGCACGGGCTGGGAGGGAAGCACTGAATGATCCCAGCCACCGAGAGCTGCTCCCAGCAAAGACACCATTCTACCTGGGTTTGCAGCCCTCTGGGGGGACAGTCATCTCCTATCATGTCTGTCCCTCCGCCTGCCTTCTTGAAGATGCTTTACATACAGGATGGGGAGGCAAGAAGTAGGAATTATTTCTTTTTTTCCCATGTACCAGAATCAAATGGTTTGATCAGGGAATATCACCCTCCAAAACAAACTTTTTTTAAGCAGTGACAGGGTAATGCTGGCATAATTGATGGAAACCACGCTCCTCCTTGCTGCAGTTTCTTTCTTTGTGCACTAATCCAGCCTGCACTGCCAGGAGCAGATGTTCTGGGAAGCCTTTTCCTTTTTGTACTTGCTTGTATTTTTTTTTTCTTTTGCTTCTCTCTATGTCCTCCTTTCATCTGTCTCTCCCAAATTATTGGAGATTGTTAGAGGAGAAGCCACAAGGCCAGTTTCCCTGAAAATGAGGGGGTTTTATATTGTGGAGCAGACCCCCATGGGTGGCTGTAGTTTACCAGCTCAGGTGGCAGGGCTGGAGTACAGATGAGACTTGTCATATAACCATTTACGGGATGGGGGTGCCCAGTTCCAGGTAGGGACCCAGCCAGAGACTGACATCCATCTAAGCTTCCTGACCCAAATGAGCCACCTCATTGGGCTTTAGTGTGCAATCTCTCCCAAATTCCCACCATCCCCTCCGAGCCAGACAGTAAGTCGAGGTGCTCATGCCTGCAGATGGCGAGGCTTGCATACCCCACCTCCCAGCTTCCCCAGCGTGTCCTGCCTCTGCAGCCTCGGTGGGAAACATGTTGCCCGCTCGCTTTGTCTCCGTGTGTCGGGTGGCTCAGAACAAGCTGTTTCTGCATTCCTGAGCCCAACAGCAAATCCACACAGGCTGGAGGCTCTCTCAGGTCTTGTGGTTCACCCTTGGAGCACTTGGATAGCGTTGGCTGGCACCTGCTGGCTGGTGGATGAGGATTGTAATGTTTGCTGCTCTTCACATGCTGCTGCTGGAGGGACTTGAGCCCTACAAAAGACAGGTCTTCTTCCACACACCCATGCAAATAAACGGAGCCCAGATCTATGTAAAAACTGCTCATCTACCTGCAAGTGCCATTAGAGGGAACCTGTCCCCTTCAGGCACATCTGCTGGAAAGGTTTCCTCCTTCTCTGGCTGAAAAGGAGTTTTTTCCCTTCTTTCCTAGATAGCCAAAGATGTGAAGCAGTTTTACGATCAGGCGTTTCAACAAGCGCTCATGGCAGATTTGGATACGAACAACGGGAAAGCTGTAGTGAAGACCTTCCATGAAACGGTAAGATGCCAACAGTCTTGCTGCACGCTCTGCCCGGGCTACGTGCGGCTGGCCAGAGCAACCGCAGATGGGTAGGACCCCGCGTGCTGCCAGTCACACCCGGTTCACTGCTGCATGCGGTTCGTCAGTGGGTAAGTGGTGAGGAGCAACTCGCCTTGCACAAAGGCTGATCTGCCCCACGGAGGCAGGGACAGCAAGTTGAACTACAAGTCCTCAGGCAGGGAATGAAGGCGACGCTGGATTTTTTTTGATGCTTACGAGCAAACTGGATCAAATGTGGGGTTTTGCTGCCTACTTTCCAAGCTCTGCAGAAATCTCCTCTCCACAGGAGTTTCTTGCAGCCAGAGTAAATAAGAATGTGTGAGGAAGGAGAATTAAAATTGGGGTCAGGAAAATGAATGGGAAAAGCAGGGTCTAAACCAGATGATGACAGGTCTTAGCCTGTCATGTTTGCTTCTTACATGTTAAGAAAGAGTTGCACCCTCTTCAGTATTCTGTCCTTTGTGCTGTGCTGGGAAGTCTGGCCCCAAATCTAATTAAGTTGCTTTTCATTTACCTCAGCACCCCTGATGAAGTAAAATTCAGTTGAAGAAAAATGTTGCTCTGAGGAACTAATCCCAATACTTCCTCTGCTCAGCAGAGAGAGCTGGGTTCACCCTCCTCCAGGATATCCATGCCAGACTTGTCTGAGATTTATTGTAGGAAGCAGCTGCATTGCATGGAAAGAAAAAAATTGAATTTGGAGAGTTATTGTTTCCTTTGTTTCCTGCTCCAAGATGCCTCCTCGATCTTGGGTGGCTTCAAGGATGTTTAATGGTGAAGAGAGCATTGCATGAGTGTTTGCTGTCTGGTAAGCCTGGTTGGTTTTGTTTGTTTTTCCCTCTCTCCATGTAGCTGGACTGCTGTGGTCCTGATAATGTAATAGGAGCTGTCACTCCCCTGTGGAGAGATGACCTCTGCCCAAAGAAGGATTCCTTCATGAAAAATCTTATTGAGGTAGGCATGGCTGCTACTCATCCAGTGTGGCTCCTGTGAGGAAACTCATATGCCAGGGAAGTTTGGGAATTTATTGGGAATTAGATAATGGGTAAAGATCTCATTTATTTGGAGATTGTGTTGAGGGATGTTGGAGGTTCCCATTGGTGTGTCCTTTGCTGGTGGTCCTTGAGGGGGCTGGCAGGCATGGAGGGGGGAATTCTGGTGGGAAGTCCTAGAGCCAGGGACCAGGGGTAAGCAGACCTGACTTGTTGGGTGTTGGGCGAGGGGAAATCAGGCTCTCTGACTGGTGTGCTTCTCTGTTTCAGTCCTCGAACTGCCACAAAAAAATTGACGAGCTGTTCTCCGGGAAGCTGTACCTGATCGGTATCGCTGCCATCGTGGTCGCTGTGATCATGGTAAGTGTGACTCTGCAGCGCCCTGCTATTGTGGGATGGGAAAAAGCCACCTTGGGGTGCTCCAGTCCTGTTCCAGCTGGACTGGATCCATCTCTCTCCTCTGAATGCCCCTGCACCTCAGTGTGCAGCACGAGCCCTCTACATCCCAGCTGCTCTGGGATGTGGTAAGACTGAAGGCTTCCATACTCCCCCGTGGGAGGTCAGGATGTTAGGGCAGGGACCTGACAAGCACAATAGAGCAGGAGCACGTGCAACCCCATCAAGGGCAGAGAACCACTGAGCCTCCTTGCTGCCTCCAAAACCAGTGGTTTCTCAGGCCACTGTATTTTGTCAAAGGGGTCTGCAGTGGGAAGGGATTTGCTTTCTTTTCCACGGTGGGTTTGCTCCCCAGTGAGCAGTGGGTGGCGTGGACTGGTAACCCAACGCCTGCGCGAAGGCTGGGCTGTAATGCCGAGAGACCCTGAAGTATTTGCTGCGTAGCTGGCAGCTGGGAGGCTCACAACATACCACCGCTGCTGCCAGCGAGAGGGGAGAGCATCATCTTATCTCGAATTGGCCAACTCCAAACAAAAAGAGCAGTAAAGACGTAGCATCTCTGCCCGTATCTCTGGCGTGGGAGTGGGGGACCTCGAGATGGGGGGAGCTCCCAGGCCTCACCGGTGCCCCTGTGTCTCCCAACAGATCTTCGAAATGATCCTGAGCATGGTTCTGTGCTGTGGCATAAGGAACAGCTCCGTCTACTGAGCCGTGAGAGCCGGGGAGGGAAAG
>NW_010253452.1:30242-33603 GCF_000690775.1 Eurypyga helias
GGGGGGACGGCGCTAGAGGGGACCCCAAGTGCCACCAAGTGACCAGGAGACATTTCAACAAAAGACAAAGAAAACTATGTATATAAATACTTCCAATATTACCATACAGTACTTATCATTTTTATTTTGAAGTACTTTTTTTTTTTTTTTAAATAAATAAAACTTTCCCGTATCCTTGTGGCTGAGTTAGTTACACATCAGTTTTGTGTGATGGGGAAAGTTGCGGTAGCAGGAGGTCGAGTCCTTCCTCCCCCTTCCCCACCCCCGTAACTCAGAAATAACGTTGGTGGAAGATGTACGGAGGTGAAGGCTGCAGCCTGTTATCAGAAAACTTTGCCTTGGTTTTTACTCTCTTTTTCAACACTGACTTTTTTTTAATACACATAATTGGATGCTGAAGCAGGATTTAGCATTTTTGTTCATTTGTACTCATATTTTCCTACCATCACCCCGACTTCCTGGTGTTTCCAGGCTGTCTGTAGGGAAGACTGGCTGACTGCCCGAAGCCTGGGAGAGAGGAGAGGAAACAGCCCCCCTCGCCTGGGTGCTATGTGTCCCGGGGGAAATGCAGGCACGTTGTTCCTCTCCGACCTGTTGGCATCACTAGGTCAATCCTTAATAAGAAGTCATGCTTAAATTTTATTTTTCCTTTCTGAACAGTTTGAGGGTTTTGTTTTTTTTGGTTTCTTTCTTGTGGATATAACTTTATAAATTGGCTGATTTCCATTGATTCGTTACCTTAAAGAGTCAGTGGCTGGGGGTTAATTTTAGTCCCAGTTTTTCAAATACAACAAACTGAAAACTAAGTCACTTTTTTAACCTCCTTCAGTGTTTCTTTATAGACCTATGTTTTTGGGAGATTCAAGTTCTGTTCTAAGTTTCCACTGTTAAGCTAATGCTTGCTTACAAATGATACTGGAAAAAAGAAGAAAAGTTTAAAAAAAAGGTCCTTAAGCATAGAAACCCTGCATTTATGTACTGCAGGATGCCATTTGGAGGTTCCCAGCCATATGCGTACATGGTTAAAACTTCATCTTTGCATCGGTCTCTTGTTCAATGAAATTTTTCTTACATATAGCATGTTTTCGCACACTGTAACATTGCTGGGAAACTGTCATTACCTGATTTTGGAAAAAAATAAACATGTTTATTTTGAAGACCTTCCAGATACATCAGCGGCAGGAGATCAGCGTATCAAAGCAAGGGAATTCAGGATTTTAGATCACACCAGTTGAAACACTTCCTTGTGACCTGCTAAGCTTTTGATTGCCAATTCGATGTATGTGGCTTCTGTTGTATGCCACTCCGTTACCATGTAGATAAGAGGGGGAGAGTAACCCAGGAGCTATGTAATAAAATCAGAGTGTCTCTAAAAAGATGATCTATATGTATAGTTCTATAGATATATATTTTTAAGCAAAGCCTTTTCCTTAGCCAAACGGGCACTTGAGCTGGAAGTGATAGCATCTCTCAGCTCTCTGCCACCTCAAAGTAGATAAGGGGAGGAGTTGAAACTAGTGATCACCTTTCCCACTTCAGGAATATTTCTATGTTAAAGTATTTCACTCTCCCCCTTCGCTGCAATGAAAAGCTTCCGATCAGGGAGAGAGAGAGACCTGTGATCGTTTCAAACTAGTACCTGTCCACTGCATGTGGCTGCCTGGCTTTTGCCACTACAGGATAGGAAATTCCTGCACTGGGGCGAACTGATCCATTCGGAGGCTTTTCCCCCCTTTTCACTCCCCCCCCTTTCCTCTTCCTGCCTTTTAGTATGTAGGGCCTTTAAAAAGTATATAGGTAAATATATATATATATATATCAAGTTGTGCTGGGTAAGAGGAGGAAGTGCTTCAACAGAACTTCGGATTGAGGGGTTGGACAAGAAAAGATTCAGCCTTAGAAATAGCCTTAAAGCAACACTGCCCTGAATGTCCACATGGTGCACACCGGGAACGCGATGAGGTTTTGCAGTAGGTAACCCCTTCCCCTGCTCCCCAGCGTAGCTCCTCCAGGTCATCTGCTCTGTTACGTGGCTATATGTATAAGCATCAACCAAGCATGTGTGTTTACATATATGTGCATTGGGATCGTTAGCATACAGAATGGATGTGTAACTTGCCGCCTTTTTTGTTGACTGTTGATGATAAATGTGTATAAATATGCCATTAAGCATTTAAATTCTGTTTTCTTATACCGTATTTTTGATATTGTTCAGTATTCAGTTGATGCTGCGCATGTAGCTGGAGCTCTGTTTGAAGACAGGCTGGGTCTCCGCGCAGGTCAGGTGTGTCCTTGGATGTTGTAGCTTCAGGGGTCTGAGTTGTCCCAGGCAGGAGCGACTGGGAGAAAGTGGTACTTGGAGAGGGAGTCGGAGAGCCGTGGGAGGAAGTGGAGCAGGACGTTTGCTCAGACTGTGTCCCGCAGGAGCTGCAGGTTGCTCTCTGGCTCATTTCAGAGTTGGCTTGTCACTCTGGGGAGCTTCAGGGGCAGCTCCCTGGACCACCTCCGGGAAGAGCCAGTGGCTGGGAAGGTTCTGGGAGGGGGCAGAAGGAGTTTTGCAGGGAGAGGGTAGTGCTTGCTTAGAAGTACCAGCTGCAAGTCCCCATGTTCAATGGAATGGTTGTCAGCTGCAGCAGGAGGGATGAGCCCTGGGAGAAGAGGGACAGAGAGGAACCATCGTGCTTGAGAAGAGTGAAGTAGCTGAGAAACCCTCACAGAAAAAACTACCCGCTTGGGTCTCCTCTAGTCTGGCCTCCTGTGAAGCTGGACCTGAATCAAACTAGACAGGGAGCTGTGAAGGGCTGAGGGGACTCGCCCTGCCGCAGGCACCCGAAGATCCCGAAGAGGCAGGATCCCGAAGAGACAGGGCGCTTCTGCCACTCGGTGGGTCCCAAAGGTGGTGGAGGCAAAGGGCAAAAAACTGCTAAAGGTAGGACCCCTGCCCTGCCTCAGGCCCTCTCCTGCACACCCGCACATTTGTGTGTGCAGCGTGGGGCCCCATCCTGCTCCCCTTCACACCCTCAAAAACCAAACTACGCATGAAACTGTAGGTTGTAAATGCAAACCCCTCCCTCTCCAGGGAAGCATCCTCCTGGAGCTAGTGACGGCTGGGAAAATGGCTGTGAGCGGAGGCAGGGAGGAGAGAGGCTGGTGGGGAAGAGTCAGCTGTCCAGGTCTGAGTTCAAAGACCACATCAGAAAGTCAAACAGAGCCGCTGACAGCTTAACTGAATGCTTGGGATTTTTTCATACTGTGGAGCATGCCACAAAGCAGTGTGTTTAACTTCTTTCTGCCTTTTTTTTTTTTTTTAAAGAAATGAAACAAAAAATCGATTTAATAAACATTTCTCATAGTGTGCATA
>NW_010253452.1:33786-35706 GCF_000690775.1 Eurypyga helias
CCTCTCAAGGGAAGAGGGGCACAGCTGTGGGGGAGCTAATGTGGATGGCAAAATAGGGTGACTGTGGTGAAATTTGGGGGGGCTTGCGGCGGCAGTACTGCGCACGCTCGAGGGGTTCTAAAGTGACCGAAAACAGTGCAAAATGCTCTCTGCTGCCATCCAGCCAGAGGCTGGGCTGGTTTTTGCGGATGGTCTGGTAATGCCCCTGTTGCTGCCACCACCTGCCCCTTTGCACCATCAGGGGCAAGCCTGGGTGAGAGCGAGGGGGGAGGCCAAGTGCTGTGATCCCACAACTGCCTGCCGTTCCCTGCCCTGCCTTGGCCTTCTCCCTGGGTTGGAAGGAGGAATGTCCCGTGGCAGCCACCAGCCATCGCCTGTGGCCGTACGGAGGGGGAGGGAAGGCCGGGCGAGGGAGAGACGTGTTCAGCTGCCGCAAAGAAGGGCGAGCCCTGCTCCCGGCGGCTGTGCCCGTGCTACGAGATCATGCCCATCTGTTGTTCTTTCACTTGTTTACCTGAATGTTAATGGAGTCGGACATAATGACTTCTGGAAAGAAAAAAAAAGTTATATTTAAAAACAATAAAAAAAACCAAAATGAAGCCTCTTGTTAGTGGATTTTTAACGATGTGTTGTCAGATCTTGTTTCTTGCCATCGCCTACAGATTTCTGCCACGTCTTCCAAGGGAATGGGCTTGTCTCGTTCTCCTGTTCAAGCAAACTTTGGGCTGCAAGGAATGCAGTCCTTAGCTGACCCTCTGGGTGGTTTCCCATGAATGTGATGCTCTTTGCTTTGTGCTTTAAAACATTTGGATTGTGGTGCTGTGTTGTTGCTCCAGATGGGGATAAAATTATTCCTGCCTCTGGAGCTAGGATTAAGCTGATGTGAGTCACTGTCAGACCCAGCAATGGGGGGAGAAACGATAGTGGAAACTAACTGGCCAAGCACAGTGCGTCTCTGGCATCAAGGGCGTGTGCCTTTGGAGCTGAGCCTGGAAGCATAGCTGGGATCTTAAACCTTCCCTGGTTAAACATGGTCCCCTGTTTGCACCTCAGGTCAGAGTAGTACGTGATGCTTGAGCCGAGATGCTGGGAGAGAACTGGGCAAACCAGGCTCCTTTAAGGTGCTGTTAAGCGAAGACATGGGTTATTCTTGGAAAACTGCTGTCTTGCTGCGTGGGAGCGTGTCGGGCCGAACGGATAAACCATGGGGAGGGGAAAGGGTGGGTGGAACATTTGCAGCCCACTTGTTCTCATGTTGCACCGGGAACCCTGGCTTACGCTTCCCTTAGACGCTTTTCTCCAGAGGTCTGAAGGACTTGGAAAGTCACTGAAGACCTTACTGTGTACTTCTGATTCCTGGGAATATGACTGTGGAATCTTTTTTTTTTTTTTCTTGTGAAACAAGAATTTCCATAAAATAAAAATGTAAGTGTGAATTTTTCTAAGCTAGACCAAGTTGGGATTTTTTCCAGTGGAATTCTTTTCCTCCCTCCTCCCAAACTGTTTAAAAAAAAAAAAACAAAAAAAAAAAACAAAACCTCTAGACTGTTTCTAATGAGAAGTTTTGGAGGTATTTTTTGCTTTGGCAAGCTCTATTTTGTAAGCCTCTTCTGGGCTGTTTGTGTTGTAAGCTGCAATGTGCCTAATTGTCTCCTAAGACAGCTGCGACTAACGTGTATAAATTGCTGATGTCCATTCCCTAACGAGAGGTTGTCTGAGCTCTACCCAAGCTTTGCAACATTCCCCCAGGAGGGAAAAAAGCCAGCCTGCTCTCCCATTAAGAGCTGTTTATGGTGGAGGTTTCTGTGGAGGAAAGCACCGTCCCAATGGATCCTGGCCACACTGTCCCTCTGCCTGCCAGCTCCACTTGCCGGGCGCAGGGATGCGGGATGTGTTAGATTGCGGCCGTGCTCACATTCC
>NW_010253452.1:35721-40343 GCF_000690775.1 Eurypyga helias
CTTCGCTGGGCATGGCAGCGTGGCCTTTCCACTTAGGGGAAAGGAGGGAGTTTCAGCTCCGGGACAAGCTGCTGACAAGAGGAGACTGTTCTAAAGAAAAGGTGAGTATTTCAACAACCGCATTTACTGGCAGGGCTGCGGTAGGGCTGGGAAGCTGTGGCTGCGCCGGAGAGGAGGTGAGAATGGAAATAGAACCCGCAGGAAGGGAACATCTGCCATAAGTGGGTGCGAAGGGGAGAGGAAAACCATTAACTATTTGGCCAGCTCTTGATTAAGTGATAAAGAGACAGGCTAGAACCCCCAAATCCCCCGTGTACTGCGCTGTGCAGGTGAACCAGAGGCACGGCGTATTCTCTGTATTTAGTCTGACCACTCGGTTTCAGCCGGGGGAGCATCAGATCACCGCGCACAGGGTGTAGCCTGAACAGGAGGGCAGCGAAGCTCCGTCCCATGCGCGCTCTTCAGCCAGCCTCTGCCAGCTCATCTGACGCGAGGGGCCTGATGCTCGTACTTCAGAGCGCAGGGACCTGGAGCAAACAGAAGGCACTTCCCAGCTGCTAAAACTGCTGCGTAGCTGACACCCGTGTGGTTTTCACACTTGCATTAGAGGGTACATAAACTCTGCAGACAGGCCAGTGTGGACCACCTGGCATTTCTCACTGGGTTTAGATGGTCCAGCTCAAGTGCTAGTGGTTGCAAGTAACATTTCCAATTAGAGTTTAATCACAGGCTGCTTTTTTTTTTTTTTTTTTTAAAGAAAAGGTGTTTCTTAGCCCTGCTTTGCTAGGGCATTCCCTCACGTTAGATGAGTACCCAAGAGGTGTTGGTGTTAGGCCAGGCGAGACGGTTCGCACACAACACCCCACCTGCCAGCTGAGAGTAAACCGGGGAGATTTCCTTTGGCAAGGGTTATGGTGTTAAACGTGGTGTTGGCTACAAAGCTGTGTTGGTTAATGTTCTAAGGAGAGGTTTGGGGAGTTTCAGGTTTTGTGGGTTTGGGGTTTTTTCCTAATGTTAACTTGAAGGCCCTCAGCTGGTTCCAATAACCTCTTTCAGCCCCTCACTGCTGCTGTTTATATCAGGCATGCTGGGGCCAATGATAGGAAAGAAAAAGAAGCAATAATCAGGAGAAGGTTGGGGTTTTTTTAATACAAATACTCTGTAGCTAAACTGAAATGAGTAGAAACCCCCAACTGTTTGTTTCTTTTTAAAATTTCAAATATTTGCAGAGAGTATTAATTTTGCTCTTTAAATGACTTCAGATCCCTCCCACGCATGCAGCGTCTCTTAACAGAAAAAGGGTTGCAGGTTCTCCCTGCAGGTCCTCTCCAGACCAGCAAGAACATTGTTGTGAAGAATCAAGGTCGTAAAGATCTTCCAGGCCCGCCTGCATTAAAACTCACTCCCCAGGAACTAATTTAACCTTAGGGGGAAAAAGCACCGGCATGGGTAAACAGCACTGGAATAAATCAAACCTGCTTGCAGGTGAGCCTGAACCCAGTGAATGTAAAACAGGTGAGCGACACGCGGTGTAGAGGAGAGGCCGTGTCAAGCACTGAATCCTGGAAACTCACCCCACGGGGGATTTCAAGGCCATTTGTAGGCTGTCCTTCCTGCAAATGGGAGAGGGCAACTCACATTATTTCATAGAATCACAGAATGGTTTGGGTTGGAAGGGACCTTAAAGCCCATCCAGTTCCAACCCCCCTGCCATGGGCAGGGACACCTTGCACTAGACCAGGTTGCTCAAAGCCTCGTCCAGCCTGGCCTTGGGCACTTCCAGGGATGGGGCATCCACAGCTTCTCCTTCTTCTTTTCCTTCTGCCTGTACCCATTCTGGCTTGGCGTGACTGCCTGCTCCCAGCAGAGAAGAATGCTGTGGTCACTACTGTGCGTTTTGCCTGCAGGAAAACACTCCAATCCCTCCCCGCCTCTCCTCGGGAGCTCCAGCATCAGCTGTGTTTGGCCATACCAGACTTAACTTCCATACCCCTTCCGGATGCAGGAGATGGCGAAAAAGCATCCAGTCTGGCTTTCAGGATCTGGGCGGCTGCTAGGGAATCGCCTTCCGCTTCCCTATAGCCGTGAGGAGAGGGGCCAGCAGTCCCTGCCAGGCGCCTGCTCCAGGCCCTGAGCGCAGCAGCCGCAGAAGCCTGCCAAGTGAGCAGCGGAAACGGTTACCAGATGGGGGGCCGCCCCACAGATTTATTTGCAAGAAAGAAGCGCGAGGCGCCCAGTAAGAGGGCTGAGCCTGGTGCGCACTCGCACACACCGCCCCCTCCCCACAGGGACGTGCTGGCTTCCTGCAGACACACGGGGCCATCTCGGCGAAGGAGCTGGCCTCTCGGAACCCATGCACCGGATGCGGCCCGCTCGCTTGGATGATATCCCGTGCCGCAGCTCGGATCTGCCTTCCAGCCCCCCGCCCTTCTGCAAGCCACCTTAGTTCATGCCGGCGAGGGGAAAACGCTTCACCATCTGTTCGTCTTCAGAGTCTGACTCATTATTTTTATTTCAGCTGTCGCCAAGCAATAGCGAAAATCCCAACACAGCAGCACATCCACCGCTGCAGACTGCCTCGTCCGCAGCCGCCAGAGAAAAAGCAGCTCATCCCCAGTTCGCCACAGTGTGCAGTACTAAATCTTCTGCAAAAAGACGGGAAAAAGGGTACAGCCAGCTTCGGAAGGTGACTTTGGCCACAGCATCGAGGCAAAAACCAAGACCTTGTAGCCTCTGGAAATGAGCAGGGCTTGTCCCTGAAGGTTCCCACATCCACAGGTGATGGAGGTGGTGTCTCCCTCTTGTGCCCCTGATCTGGCATTGAACCAGGGTTCAAACACGAGTGCCGCTGTTCGCACCAGTCCGTGGTGTACCCTGCCTGCCTCCAGCCCTATGAAACGGGACATGCCGCATCCTTTTCTTACCTCTCCTCAGAGGCTTATCTCCTGGGGTGTCCCCAACACCCCACAGTGTTACGAAGCACTGGGAGCCTTCATCTGTGGTTTGCTCTTGGCTCCCTTCGCCTGTTTACTGCCCCCCCCCATCCGCTCCTGCTCGCCTACCAGAAGCCTCGTGTTTTCCCTTCTTCCTCCCTCAAGCGGGGAACCCATTGGAACGCCTGCGACCGTACTACTGTATGTGTATACATTAAAAAAACCCAGGATCACCAAATGGGGAAACACTGCTAGAGCAGTTATTTTAAAAACTACAGCGCGACTCCAGCCAGACGGAAGACATTTTGCACTAACCCCATTGCTGCCAAATGTATTCCGAACGCAGCCCTCGTCTCATAAATTACCGTAGTTAGCAACACTCCAGCAGGCAAAAGTGTATATTTAACAACTGACAATGCAAATGAAGCGGCTGCAGTTTATATCATGGGTGACTCACAGGGGGGCCCTGTTTGAAGGGTGAAGTGTCCTCCGCTGCAGCCATACCTCCAGCACACCCATGGGCAAAGCAGTTGGAATGCCACGGGGGTGAAAGTACAGTGCTGCTAAAATCAGACAAAGTGGGACTACACCGTAATTCCTTCTTCTGTGGCAAAATGATGGCATAGATGAGCTTTGTTTATACTCAAGGCCTGTAGCAAATCCCTCAGAGCAGGGTGATCTGAAGAGGTACAGGCACGACCCGTAGAGGCTCAGGCCCTTTGCAGGCTTTAATTTAATGTAACGATGAAGCCCCAGGGCCAGGCAAGGCAGAGCCTGAGCCAGGGAATCACAGAATGGTTTGGGATGGAAGGGACCTTAAAGCTCATCTCATTCCACCGCCCCTGCCATGGGCAGGGACACCTTCCATTAGACCAGGTTGCTCCAAGCCTCATCCAGCCTGGCCTTGGACACTTCCAGGGATGGGGCATCCACAGCTTCTCTGGGCAACCTGTTCCAGTGCCTCCCCACGCTCTCCAGGAAGAA
Source organism: Eurypyga helias (assembly GCF_000690775.1). Classification (NCBI taxonomy): domain Eukaryota; kingdom Metazoa; phylum Chordata; class Aves; order Eurypygiformes; family Eurypygidae; genus Eurypyga; species Eurypyga helias. Next base: position 39,639 of record NW_010253452.1, read on the forward strand.
TTTCTTCCTGATAGCCAATCTAAATCTCCCCACTTTCAATTTAAACCCGTTACCCCTTGTCCTGTCACTACAGGCCCTTGTAAAAAGTCCCCCCCAGCTTCCTTGTAGCCCCTTCAGGCACTGGAAGGTGCTGTAATGTCTCCCCAGAGCCTTCCCTTCTCCAGGCTGAACAAGGAACGGGTGGAGATGAGCCCTGCGAACTGCTGGGCCTCACGCTGACCCAGCCAACCTTGCCTTTTCCTTCTCGCTTAACATGGGGTAAACAAGAGAAATACTGATGCCCCTCGGGGAATGGATTTCCACTGAAAATTTAAACTTGGGGTTTTTTTGCTGAAAGAAGGAAAAAAGAAAAAAAATCAGGCATCCTTGGCCAATGCCAAGAAAACATTTTCAGACAGAATTCCACTTCTTCACACATACACAAAACATTCTTCTGGGACAGCAAATGGAAACTTTATTTTTTGGATGGATCATGGTTTTGTGCCCTAAGTAACTTGTTTTTTTCTGGATAGAAAGTATATATATATATAAAAATTGAAAGAAAAGTAGAAAAACCCAGAACAAAACAAAAACCAGACACTTCCTCCCAAGCTCTCCTTGTGGCCAAACCCTGCTTTTCTGATGAGAAAAAAAAGCTCTGTCTGACATGTTTTTTCCAGACTGCTGGGGGAGGTGGCGCCTCGCTGGCCCCTCACGGCGCCGGGC
>NW_010253453.1:0-1832 GCF_000690775.1 Eurypyga helias
CTGCGTCCTGCTCCTTCTCCCCCGCTTCCGAAGCTGGGCGGGAGGGAAAGGAGTCCTGAGGCTTTGGCTGGGGCTGTGGGGAATGGGGAGGAGAATGCCGGGGTGGTAATGGAAAAAGATAGCTTAACTCCTCAGGTGGTACAGGAAATTCCTCATCAGGCTTCTTAGTAGCGGTTATCTTTAAACACCTTTGCCCGATGCTACATGCAGAGCAGCATCTCTGAATCTTTGTTCGGCTCTGATCCTTTTCTAACGCTAGGACTAAAGGGTCCTGAGGCGGGGTATTATTCCCGCATTTCTGCTGCCATTCGGGGTGATTTCGAAAGGTGAAAAACATATCAGCATACATTACTCCATCCCATTTTCCTTCCCTCCTTAAAAACAACATTAATTGTTTACCACTGATTACAATACTTAACGATTTCTTATTACCTTATTCATGCTCCCACCTGGTCCACCTACGTCTTTCCAATGTGCTAATAAACATCCCAGAGGGCTCTTCTCCAAAATGTCCCCACTATGTTGTCCACCCATTTTAATAAAACTTTCGCTTCGTTTGTCTCCGGCCGATCCTCTCGCAGGGAGACGGAACCGCGTATCAGAACTCCACACTCGCTTCGCAGCCCAGCTGCGTCTCAATCACACAACTCACACTTCTGTTTCAAAAAACCACCTTATTTCAAAGACACAGCCCGATAATCGTTACCGTGACAACCGATTGCCGCTTCGTGAAGCCCGAAATCCAATATCTAATTACCAAAGAATGCGCTTAGGTACTAGTAACCTGGCATACGGCGTCCTGCGTAGGACGTCTCCTACGTCTTAAGGGTACCTTCCAAAACCTAAACGGCTAGCCTTCCCAAACAAATGTATCAAAGAAAGAATACCTCCGTTTCCAGGGGTCCCTGTCTGTTCCCGCAATGAGCCGTATGAGTCGAGGAGTCCCTCCGGGAAATCCCGGGGGCGCCCTAGGGAGTCCTGTTCCCAGTGGATCCTGCAGCCGAACAGAGAGGTCCCACCTGGGTTGCCAAAATGATGCCGTGATAGATTCAACTCAACAACCAAAGTTGTTAAGCAGGTATTCTTTATTGCAGCGCTGGGCACACTGGGGATCATTCCACCAAAAGAGTGCGCCTAAAGCAGGTGATCACACACCTTACATAGCAACTATTCATACATATTCATTATTTTTCTGAGAAGTCCTTTACATTTCGGGGAATTCATTTGCATTCTGCTCCTCCTTTTTACGCAAGCGCATTGCCCTCTGGTGGTCTATCTCGGGTGTCTCCAGATAAAGGCTCTGAGTCTTCTTTGTTGAACTTGTCTTGTGTATGCTTAGTCCAATCCTTCAGTGGTTTGTCTCAGGGTCTCCTCCTTAGGTCCAGCCTGCTTGGCTCACCTTGTACAATAGTTTCTTATCTATAGTCTGTTACCATAGCAACTATCATTTGTTTAGGCTTAAGCAGACTGAAAACTTTTACTTGTTCAGCTTGTTTATACTTATCTTACAGTCCTTTTTGCTAGCAAGTCCTTACAAAGTTTAACAATACTTTAACTATTTCAAATGTCAAGGTTCACTACTTGTTTAGTTTTCCTGGTCGTGGTATCACTGGCTGATTTCTTCAATGTGCAGGCAGGAAAATAAAACCCAGTCTGCTCAAACATACCCAGTGCCCAGAAAGGAAAGGAACACACATATTGGAAAGCAGCAAGGACATCAGCATGCTGATGGCAGAGGTGGAACAGGTGCTTTTACAGACCAGCTGCACTGTGTCATGGCTTTTAATGCTCAGTAATTTCTTTATTCTGTTATATCATAGAATCATAGAATC
>NW_010253454.1:0-1862 GCF_000690775.1 Eurypyga helias
CGGAGCGGCTGAGGGCTCTGGGCTTTTCTGGTTTGGAGAGAAGGAGGCCGAGGGAGGACCTCATTGCCCTCTGCAGCTTCCAGGGATGGGGAGAGGGAGGTGCTGGTCTCTCCTCCCTAAGATCCAGTGACAGAATGCATGGGGATGGTTCAAAGCTGGAGCAGGAGTGGTTTAGACTGGACATTGGGTAGCAGCTCTTTACTGAGAGGGTGATCAAACACTGGAATGGGCTTCCTTGAGAGGTGGCAGACGCCCCAGGCCTGTCAGTGCTTAAAAGGCATTTGGGCAGTGCCCTTAATAACATGCTTGAACTGTTGGTCAGCCCTGAAGTGGTCAGGCAGTTGGACCAGATGATCCCTGTAGCTCCCTCCCAGCTGGAACTATTCTATTGCATACTTAACAGCTCGACACTCTAAAAGCAATTTCCAATCAATGTTCCTCTGCTCCTGCCCACATGTGCCCACTGATTAGTTTCCATTAGCACACGCTGGCCACTTGATGAGCCAGCTTAACTCACTCAAATAGCAGAAAACTAACCAAACAAATACAGCACTACTGTAAAGGACTGTGCAGCAAGGAGGAGAAGAAACCAAGGGCAGATGTAGGGACACTCAGACTTCTCTCACACACAGTTCAGGCTGCAGTTTAACAGAGAGCAAAGACACAGGCTCTAAAGGACAAAAGAAAAGTTGCCTTTGAGTTACCACCACAAAATATTCCTTGCCCCTTCCATTTACATCACCGCAATCATACACCCTTTCAAAACTAGTAACAGCATGAGGCTGGTTCTTAGGAGCAAAGCATTTACGAGTTGAGCATACATTAAAATGAAAATAACACAAATGAACAAAAACCACTTGAAAAGTAAACCACTGTTAAAAAGAAAAAAAAAGTGCACATTAACAAATGAAAATTAAGCAAAGCCAGCAATCACAGCTATGAAAGACACAGCAGAAGAGCGAGCAAGGCTGCTTTTGATCTTACATTAAATGCACGTTAAGAAGAATAATTTAGATTGCTATTTAAAGCTGCCCATGTGGGTGGTTCAGCATAGCCGAGATCCCCAGTTTAGAGGTAACCTCTCGGGCACCCTTTCCGGACACAGTTCAGAATGAGAACACAAGGGGCAGACCACCGCTCCAGTCTTGTGGAGAGGAAGCACTCTCCTGCCCCGTGGTTGGATGCTCTCAGCTTAACCCAGCTGATACGCTGCAAGTGAGTGTCTGTGACCTCGTACTCCCTCTCAGAGCTGACTTAAATTCACGTTTATGGCTATGGGATGAAACACGATAAACATACTTAGAAGGTAGATCGATACCTTATGCCCTTGCTCATGCATCTAAGAACGGTAGGGTCAGAAGGAGCGGTGGGTTTAGCAGGTGCCAACACATTAAACAAGGGCGTAAGCTCATCACAGGAGCGGGAATGCATGAGCAAACAAGGCACCGAGCTCTTCCATAGCACGGACATCCCATAAACCTCCACAGCCTCATCACCGCGCTGCCTTCCCCGCGGGCAAACTTGTCGTACACCTCCTCTGCCATGTAACTTCCTACGGTCTCTAACATCGGTGCCAGCCCCTCCTGAGGCCGGGGAGGGGCTGCCCCGCAACCCCACCTGGATGAAGGCATTGGCCTGGATGCATTTGGCGTCCTCCACCGTCACCCGGAGGCCGTTGGCCGTGGCGAAGCAGGTAGCGTGGTCCTGGAAGTGGACGGCCCTCAGGAGGCTGGAGAGGTGCCGGGCGTTGTCCAGGCTGGCGGTCAGCACGTACGGCTCGCCGCTGGCGGGCGGCTGCGCGGAGAGCGGCATGGCGACCGCAGCGCTTCCGGAGCGGGCGGAAGCCGGAGGAAGCGGAAGTG
>NW_010253455.1:0-61519 GCF_000690775.1 Eurypyga helias
CATTCTATGATTCTATGATTCCAGGTTTGGAAAATAGATTTATTTTCCACTGAAAAAAGACTGCCATGACACCATCAAATGTCTGCAATCAACTACGAAAAAAAATCAAAACAAAACAGAAGCTAAAAATAAATACTAAAACATTTGCCAAAATACCTTTTCATAGTTTAAAAAAAAATGGACTTGACATTTTAGAACATATGTGTAAATTCCTTTTAAAACTTGTAGAATGGGCAGTCGTTGACATTCCAGAACTCAGAAAATTGGTAAAATATAATCATAACATTTCATGTATTTCTGATTTTTTTTTTTAATTAAAATTTTGCTCTCAAAAACTATCTTCAAACTATTCCATAGGAAGTCTATAGACTTAGGTGACAGTGAGAGTTAAGTTCAAAATTTACATTGTATTTTCTTATGCCTGTGAGGAATATGAATCTGACAAAGAAGCAACTCAAGTTCTGGGTTATTAATTGCAATTGAACAATGAACCTTGATCAAAGATCTTTTGATCACTGAAAATTCAGGGTATCCACAGTGACTGTATTAGGTTACCTGGAACTTAATTAAGGTTGAATATGAATTGTAACTAATGTGCGTCTGAAAAAAACATATGAAACAACTTTGAAAATCTTCTTTTCCCTTCAACATGAAATACCCAGTAAAAAGTAATGTTAATATCTTTAAGCATTCAAATAGCAAATGGCATTATATTCAACATTTGTCTTGTTATTTCAGGTCCAAGAATATGTACACACAGTGATCCTCAGTTGTGCTATGTCTAATTGTGGTGACTTGTACACAACATTTATGTAATAAATATGTCTGTCCTATGGATTTAATAAGCCATATCATAAGACTGCACTGTAACTATGGTGTCTAGGGTGACAATAAAATTTAAGATGTAAAGCGTCCATTTTTAAGTACACAGATCACAGAATCGGACATATAGCTTGATTAAGTTCTATCAGTCTAAGTCTCAATCAGGATAAAAGAAAATACATTCATAAGATCAGCTGGAATGGTATCTTTACATGTAGATCATGTTTGCAATTCAGGTCTGATTACCAGCTCTGCTGCTGCAGATTATACAAGAGCCAGTAGTAGTGGGAACATGATTTATTTTTACTACTCATTATGCTGAGTGAAGTTTGAAAATTACTGTTGCATATCCTGATATGCATAACATATGTCTTGAAAATTTGAGGACATGGTACTGGAATATTATAGTGCAGACTATTTACTGGAATCACTAGAAAATGATGATATGAGTGTGCTAAAATTTCAGAATGGAAAACTTTCTTTCAAAAAACAATTTTCTATTTGAAGCATATATCATCCATACTATCAGCTACAGCTTCACCATTCATAAAAAGTCAAAAAACTTCACAGACAATACATTTAATGCTTTGTGACCTCAGAGAAGTTTTGCATTTCTTGCAGTGTTACAATGCACATCACTGTGCAATAGAACACTCGACAGATGGAAGTGACTTTAGGACTACTAAGATAATTTTTTTTATTCTACATCAGATCATGCTACTAGATGACTACAATTGTTACTGTCTTTCCAAAAAATGTCTGTCACTTGCTGGCCAAGATTTTCAACAACTTTTACTTTAGAATTCATTGCCAGTGTACCGCTAAGAATATACCAGAAATATAATGGCTTGCAGAACATGTTACTGTGATGCTTACCTCCAAGGTCTTTTTGCTCATTCTATTACATCTGAATATTTTCAATGTTCTAAGATTAGGAATAAGTGGACGATTCACACTTTTTCCATATTTTGTACATCATCTAAAATTTCTGCAGAACTGTTTCTCAAAAATGACAATTAGTGTCTAACATCCCTTGGCACTTTTTCACAAATTCTCATCCATTTTAGTCAGTTGCTAAGAACAACCATGAAGTTCTTGGGAACTACTGGGGAAGAGCAAGTTACTTCTAAAGAAACTGAAATGAGAAATGCCAACTGACTCAAACTTAATATTTTACATACTAGAAACACAGGCAAGGCAGCCAAGAATTAATCATAACTACGTACACATATATGTAATAGGCACGGGAAAGCAGTGCTGAAAATTCTGTAATAGATTTATGGATTACTGGTGCATGATTTTCCAGCTTTTTAAACAATGGTTCATGATTGAAAAGTGGTTTACTGTTAGTCAATAATTCCCATTATTAGTGTGCCAAGAAATTTATTGATAATTTTGAAAGCAATAGTTTTGAAGATGTTTCTTACTTGGTTAAATGTCATGGATTCAGATAATGGTAAAATAATTCCATCATAAACTGTTGCAGTTTAAGTAATAAATAACCTGCATTTCTTTCCAATAGTGCCAATAAGAAAAAATTCTGGACAATATACATAAAATGGTTTGAAAATTATGAACAGTACCTCCACATCATGCACAATGTAGCATTGGGAACATACAGCTGGAGATACGCATCTTGTTTTTTCAAAAAATGTTCTACAAAAAACATCATTACCCACTATAGTGGATTAAATTAGAAGAAAATGCTCTCTGTAGCTCTTTTTCAGCTACTGAAACTAAACCTTTCATAGCAGAGAGTGTTCTCCACTGGGTTTTTTGCAGAATTCAGTGCCAGTTTAGCACATATACTCTTAACTTATAGAAATCTTTCACAATGATAAATAAATGCTTCATAATAGAATTTTGCTTAATTTAGAAACCTAGACTTGCTAAGAATCTTTTCTTTTTGATTCCTCAAAGCTTCAAAAGCCCCAAGATTGAAATGTCTTCAGTGGGAGAACTTCACAGAAACCAGCCTAGCATAAGCTGTTATTACAGAAAGTGTGTTTGACCAGGCTCAGTGAAACTTAACATCACTCCCAATCCATGCAGTAGGGAACACTTAAAATTCAAGAACACTTCCATGGTCCCATCTACTAGTATGCTTGGATTTTCCACCTTCTAAGGGTTTCTAAATTATTTCCAAAGATGTGTCCATAAGCCAATTCTTTCAGGTTCCTGTGTTACAGGAAAGCATATTCTAAGTGAACCATATTTCCAAGTGAAACATATACTGGTTTCATCGGTACACATGATCATGATTATCCCTGCCTGCATTCAAAAAGACACAGAATAAAACTTCTTAAAAACATATTGGACTCTGAAAAAGTAATCCCACTACAAAGTGCAGTGCAGCTTTGTTGTGGCAAAGTAGTAGAAGAATCACACAAAGTTTGTTAGGATCATTCTACACTGTCCTCGCCTGCCTTGTAACATACGTCTGCTTCTTCCCTACTAATGCCCTGTGTCACTGTGTGGGCTACCTTGTATATTGGGAATACGGGTCACATATTCTCCTTGCATAAATGACCTCTTCAACAAACCTTCAGTAAGGATGTCTTGCTTCTCCCAGATGCTGTCAGCATAAGCCCCACATGATAGAAACTGTTGCTGCATCATGGCCAGGTATGGATGGGATAGATGTTTTCCTGGTATAAACAGAATCCACAAGATTTAACACTTTGTAAGACAAATGCAAAACTTCAACTTCCAAAAATCTTTTGGCTCCTAACACAGGACACAGAAATAATATTCTCCTTTAAGAAACTGCTCATTAATTTGGCAGGAACATTCAGTGCTTTTTCAGAGTCCAAAATATTTTTAAGTAGATTATGAAAAGTGAAATTTAATAACCCAATTTCACAATGACAAAGCCACAAATAATTAAAAGTAGAGATGTGCATTCTTTCTTAAAACCAACAAATAAACTTTCAATCTATTGGGGTCCTTGGAAAACCAAAGTACCAGGAGATGTTGGGGGGGGGGGAAGGAATTGTGATTTTTTTTTTTTCTTTGTTTAAATATCAACAGAATTTTGATATAAACCCTTGTCCTGGTTTTGATTGGGAGAGAGTTAATTTTCTTCATAGTAGCTACTACGAGGCTATGTTTTGGATTTGTGATGAAACAGTGTTGGTTATACAGGGATGTTTTCATTACTGCTGAGCAGTGCTTACACAGAGTCAAGGTCTTTTCTGCTCTTCACACCACCCCACCAGCAAGTAGGGTGGGGGTGCACAACAAGTTGGGAGGGGACACAGCTGGGACAGCTGACCCCAACTTACCTGAAGTATATTCCATACCATATCACATCATGTTCAGCGTATAAACTGGTGAAGAAGGAAGCAGGTGTAGGTTTGGAATGATAGCATTTTGTCTTCTCAAGAAACCATTACGTGTGATGCAGCCCTGCTTTCCTGGAGATGGCTGAACACCTGCCTGCCAATGGGATATGATGAATGAGTTCCTTGTGCTTTGCTTGCATGAGTGGCTTTTCATTTACCTCAACTTGTCGTCTTTATCTCAACCCATGGGTTTTCTCACTTTTTTTCTTCCGATTCTCTCCCCCATTCCGGCTGCGGGGGAGTGAACAAGTGGCTGTGTGGTGCTTCCTTACCCACTGAGATTAAATCATGACAACTCTATCATTTGATTTTCAGTTACTTTAACTCCACTTTGACCAATGTGTGCAATTGACAGCACAGATATTTTTAAAAGATACATATTTCTCAATTAAAATTAATTCATATTAAATTCTTTATATGTACTACAGAAAGCTCCTAAAGCAACAGTTTGCAAAGTTTCTGTTACAATTATACTAAAAGTGTGTAAGACATTATTATGAGCCTCACAGCTAAGACGTACAATGTGGAATTGGGAAAGTCACTGCAAGTTTGAGTGTATACTGTGGCTTGAAGATAGAGTGTTGGACGCCATGGTAAATCCTTCTTTAATTTACAAATCCTCATGTCTATTCAAAGTATGACTAGCTTACTGATAGTGTACTTAGAGTATCTGCTTAGTGTGGCATGACTCCAGATATGTTCATCTTGATTGTCCCACTGCCTGGATGGTGGGAGAATATTATCACGGACTGTTCACAAAGGATTTTGGAAGATGGCATAGACTACCTGTCCACTTGGTTCATACCAAGTTGTCTGCATAAGCAGAGTGAATTCTGCAGTGAGAACTGGCTCTTTCACACCTCCATGCTGCCTTGCCAGATTGTAAGGGCCAAGACTCAAGGAACATAGACTCAAGGAACAATAATACCTTCTGTAAAATTCTATATAATTAGTCATGGAATTATACACTCCACATAGTGAAGTTCTGTGGGGCATTTTAAAGCCTGCATAAAGCAAAATGTTTAATGGAATTCAGTTATGTAGGAATTTACCAGGAAGGCTGTCTAATATCTTTTGACTAAACAGTCCTAATGCTTCACTTTGTGTTACACATTTGGAAAAAATACGATAAAAGGCATAATAAAGTTCAAGCTAATCTGAAATGTAATTTCTTGCAGACTGGATAAATCCAAGTTAGCAATAAAAGATTGGAACTAGACCTTTATGTCATGTGAAAATATTGTAACATCTGGAGGCTCCAGTTAAAGGATAATGAGTATGACTCCTTCACTTTGAGTCCTTTTAATATCTAACAATTCTACTTCAATAATTCAAATTAAATCTGCCCATAATGACAGATTGTTTCATAAGATAAGGCATGCTTGCTTTGTTTGATGTAATTTCTTCACCGGTATAGCTCACTTTTATCTTTCGTTTAAGTGCAAATTCTTTAAAGATCTTAACCTACAATACATATATTCAGGAACAGAGTATGCAAATAATCTGCAACAGAAATTCCTTTTAGATGGAGAACAATCCTGAGATCAAAAGGGCATTTAAAATAGTTATGGAGAAAAAAATATTAAAGAAAACCCATTTCAAAATATTTTCCAAGACTTTAAGAAATACCATAAATTAAGGGTTCTTAAAAATAAAAACTCCAATTCACAATTTCTTTCCTTTTCTGGGCTCAGAGATTTAGAAGTATACTGTGGTGTATCATCCAGCTGTTAAAATTTGAATCTACAGGCTTTTTTTCTCCCTAGAGAACCCCTTTTTCCTACTGTGCTCCATTCTTGGCAGTGTCAGAATATATGTTACCTACTGGCCCCCTCATATGAGAGCCTCCACTGTTTTTTCTAACGTTTTTCATTCTCCTTCCTAGAGATTGCAGACTGTGTCCACCATTGAACGTAATAGGCTCAGCATGAAGGAATTGGATAATGGAATTAAAATCTGGGTTAGAAGAGGGCCTGACACATAGCTTGTAGGTTAGTAGAGATATATACAGACATCAATTCACATAGTTGCAGGGTCTGGAAAAAAGAGACATGAAGGACCTTTTTCAGTAGGCTTAGTTTATGAGGCCCAGTAACATTTTGGCAAAGAAAAGTGGATGCACACTGTATAGTATCAGAGGAAAATAGTGCTGTGAGCTTCAAATGAGATTACTTTTCTATTGTTTGTAAAAGCCATCATCATACACAACTGCAGCTTTTAAAATATCTAGCCTCCTTTACAGAATGTCACAGTGCTCCTGGTTAGTTCTTAAGAAAGAGATCAAAGTCAGATTTTCAGGTCTTGATGTTCTTGTTCACACTGTGTTCTTTCTGTTCTGTCTTCACAACACTGAACAGAACTCAATTTTCCAAGCAAGTGACAAGAGAACACATTTGTCACTACTTTGTTCTTTTATAAACCCTTGAGTGCACTCCAAAGGAGTAATTTGGAAAAATGTTCACTGACTATATATTTAGGAAGCATAGATCTCTTCAGTGGACTGAATTCTCCTTCCATTGATGTTCTTGTAAACCAAACATATCCATCAACATATTCTTAGCAGATGTAAAAGATTCCAGTTCTTTTTTGAGAAGCTACATCACTAGATGCCAGCAGAGGATCTGTCCTACTTGATTTTAACACATGATCTGCATATTTACTCTACTTCTCCTTTTAAATACTATTTATTTTTAGTCAAAATAATCTACCTGCTACATGAGAACTTAACTAATTAATTGCTGAGAATGAATGTCACTAGGTTAACTAAATGACTTTTTAAGTGAACATTATAGTAATTGTTCTATTAACAAAAATCTTAACTAGCTGATATTTCCTTTGTCCAGTAATTCTGGTTTTGTTTTCTGCTTCTAATTCTTATTTGTTTTCTAATTTGTTTGCTAGAAGAAGATATTCCACATAGAAACACTGGAAATGTAGGCATCCCAAGAGTGGGAGATATTTCTGCCAAATGATTAGAACTCTGAGAAAAGACACAGAGAGAAAGAAAGAATAAAGGAGAACCATTTTATGTGACAATTAATATAAGAGCAGAAAGGTAATTGCCTCTGAATTTACAAGGCAATAAATGGCTCTCAGTGGCTGATGAACATCAAAGCCATAGGCAGGAGAGCCCTCTGTCCCTACCACACCTTTGAACTTTCATTGTGGCATCTCACAGTAACCAATATTAATTTGAGTTTGATAGGGGCTTTTTTGTTTATTTTTATGTAGTATCTTTACATGGATCCAATCATATAGAGAGCAGAATGAGAAAATCAGCACGTCACCACAAATGAAACACAGCCAAAGGGTATTTTGGAGTCAGACCATGGTGATGAGCAAACCAAACTGATTTCAGTACTTGTGTTTGTCCTAATCCAAGTGAAACAGGGCATCCTCATAATGTCAAAAGTGAGAAGAGAATCATAACCATAGTGATGTGATAAAAGGGAAAACTGCCTAGAGGTGTTCCCAAGAGCAAAGAGAAAAAATCCCACTGAATTCTATTCTGGACAAATACTGCACACTGTACTCCATTTCACGTTTTAAGTTACAAGTACATAGGCACCTATATAGACCATGTACATAGTCATCATATGTTGTGAGAGACATGAAGGAGGAATAAAATCTTTGAGGAGTTAACAGTTCACAGCTAGCACTGCTTCCAATGTAGAAAGGACCATCTTGTTTCATATTTGCTTAAAAATAAATCCCCAAAAGGTATATAGAATCCATGCTACAACTTCTAATCTCTAAGGGAGTTGACTTTGAGGAGGTGACCAGCCATAAGGAGATTTCAAAAACTGCCATCTGAACAGTACAAAAGATTACTTCAAGGAAAATCAGACCGGATGCACTAAGATGGTGGTCATTGTACACATCTAACCTCAGAAAGTTGCATCATGCCAGTTCAAAACATTCTTTAGTTCAACTTTTAGAAGAAGCTGAGGATAAAAATTAACTCTTCCTTTCAGTCTTGACTTGTAATCCTGTCCTCCTCTGGAATTCAGCAATATTTCCAAATCTCCACGAAGACTAGAGACACACAGGGCGTTTGTTTGTTCAAAAAATAGTACCTATATATTGTGAGTGCCTTTATTTATAAAACAAGTTCCTTATGTCTTAAGAAAAAAATTACCTCTACAGACAGTAAGAAATGATCATGTCAGTCATTAGTCATAGTCAATCATCTTCAGGTGCAGGCGTAGTCACACAGCTTTATCTTACAAAACAGCAACTACTTGTTTCACAAATGATTTGAAGATTTTTCACCTATTTCAGTCAACTCCATTCAGCAATTTAATTTCTGATCTAGACAAAAAGAAAAACCTGGGAAATCTTGTTTTCTTAATTTTATACTCCTTTTTAGATCCTAATGAGCTATTAGCTGTTTTGTTTGTTATTTAAGGATTCTGGTTCACAACTGTGTGTTGTTTTTTATCTATGACAATCTCAGTCATTAATATCTTACAACTCTACCATAGATATGGATGTGTTTTTAATAGGTGGTGTATTTGTCTGTCCCATTGTTTCCCACAGACTTTGTCTTAGCTTTATTTTTGTTTTGTTTATTTTTTGCTTGGAATTTTTTTTAACAAAAGGCAGCAAAGTGTCTTAATATCTTGGTCACAGATTTTTCTAACAGATATGGAGTTGTCAAGATGACTATTTCTTACAAGCACGTTTTCACATGTTTGCCATAAATGATGAAAAGCAGCAGCTTTCTAGCTCAAACACAATTTAAAGGCTTAAACCAGGCAGGGCTTCAGGGAAGTTCTGTGGTCTGGCAGTCATGGTAAATGATTAGAACGGTCCTTTCTGCTCCTTCAGTCCAAGAGTCTATGAGCCAATTCCAACACTTACAGAAAAATACCCAGGCATCATTGTTGCCAGGGCCACAGCTCCCAAACTGCCAGCCATTCCCCTACAAAACAGGCATTCAACAGCACGTTCATTCACATACTTTACGTGGGGGTTGCTATGGTTTTGTTATGAAGGGATCAGGAAGGCTACTAGAAAATCGGTTTTTGTAAATGACCACAAAGGACTCTTGCCACCAAACAAACTTTATGCTGCTAACGGTCACTAACCATAGTTTCCTGGGCCTTAGTCCTTTTTGAATGGTACGACAGTTCCTTCCTTCCTGTTGAGATGATGTCCCACAATGAAGTCTTTGAACACCTTCCAGTGGAAATAGCTAACTGCATACAGAAATGTTTTCTAGCAATCTCCAAAGTCACTTGCACCTGACCAGGTTGAAATACAGTTTCTACTACTGGCCTTTTTCCAGCTGAAATTGCCTGTGTTGCACAAATCCTTTTCAGGCATCATATTTTTAAACTGGATCTTTAATTATTATTGCCCAAGTGAAATCATTAATTTGGCCATGTAATGCCAGAATTTCAGTTTTTATGGTCATAAACCAGTTTCTTCCAGCTCTAAACATGGACATATTTTAAAAAGGTTCCTTTCTTACCTTTAATTAGGTAATCTGAGGTATCAAAACCTTATTATTTTTTTCTATTCTGTTTGTGGTTCCCATAGTGTCACCTCATGTAAATATGGCCTGACTTGAGATGTGATGAGCTAGATGAAGAGATTGAAAGTGTCAATATACACTATATGCATCCTTAAGATTCTTTAGGACCGTTCAGGATACTATAGGTGAATAAAATATGCAGTGGTGGCCATCTTTGCCAACAGAATTATCAGCAAAGTCAGATAACTAGCTTTAGTGGGCAATGTGAAAATTAACAAAGTACAGTGAATATTGCTGTCTCCCTTTTTTACTTTCTGTTTAATGCAGGGCCACCAAGATAGTCAGGGGCTGGAGCACACAGCATACAAGGGAGAGGTCAGAAAAACTGGATTTGTTATTAAAAAATGAGGCTAAGGGGATCATAAGAAGAAAAGGTTAATGTTATCTCATTGGTGCCATCAACTACCGATGGAGAAGCTATAGAGAAGACGGAGCTAGACTGTTCTCAGAGGTGAACTGTGTTAGGACAAAAGGCAGTAGTCACAAGTGGTAATATGAAATTCCAATTAAGTATTAGGAAAAGGTTTTCCCCATAGGGGTAGTCAAACAGGGGAGGCTGTAAAATCTCTAAATCTTGGTCATTGGAGAGACTGAAAACTCATCTGGACAAGTCCTTGAGTAACTTGGTCTGTGCTGGCCCTGACTTGAGCTTCATGTTGGGCCATATAAGCATCAGAGGTCTGTTCAAACGCAAATCATTCCACAGGTCTGCAGTTCTCTAGCTAACAGGGTGCTGTCAGCCTGGTAGGCACTGTTCACAGTGTGTCCAGACCCTGCTCCCTCCCCTGCAGTGACAAAATGGACAAAGCCACACATTCTAAGGAGTGTCCTCCTCCTTGCTGTATTTGCATTAGGCTGACTGACACGGTGTTGTTCAGACCTAAATGCATCACGCATGAAAAATAACACTCCAGGTATATGAGATGCTTGAAAAATCTATGAATTATTTGCAATCCTCAATATAGTTGCTACACCGAAGTTAAATACAGTATTTGTCATTCATCGCTATTTTCACCCACACACGTATTATTTCACAATCCATCACAGCATCCTTCTGAGCAGCTGAATCGCATAAATTTTCCATGTATTAATATTTTGATTAACAGTTTAATAAAAAATGACTCTCTTAAGAAGTGGTAGTGAAGCATAAGCATATTATTGTGAGCAATGCACTTGCTGAAAAAAAAATTTTGCTCTTTAAAAGAATATATGTATGCCAGAGCGAGAATTGTAAACCTGTGAAAAATGGAACTGTGTAGGTGCTGTTAGGCTCTGAGTCAGCAGCTAACATTTTGCAAATTAGCATCTTAAGCCTAAGTGCTCCCCCTACATGCTATGCGCCACCCTTTCTGCATAGCTGGGTACCCACTGACTGCTGCAGTCTGACAGTGCCTCAGAGCTTATACAACTGAAAGTGTAACAAACTGATTCACTGTAAATTAGCAAAGTGCAGCCAGTCACGCAGAAGAGACATTTACCACAAGAGCAACCTGTCATGGACGGGGTAGGAGGAGCTGACAGTGCACGTATTATTGCAGAGAGACTAGCGGTTTTCTCTGAGGCTGAAGGTGAAACACCTGCAAGTGGGTCAAATGATTTACTTTATTTATTTTATAAATGAGGGCCACCGACAAGCAATAATTAACACAGACATTCATAAAGAAAGGGTTTGTTGGGACAATTTCATGTTTACTGTTTAGGATTTTAAATTATTTGTGCAGTGGTGGCACAGTATGTCAGCAGACTTGCTATTTCATAAAGAAGGAAATCTGTTCACTGTTATACGGAATTTGCAATGAAAGACCTGTTAGTTTTGCTCTCCACTGGCACTCTGCCAGCCTCAAATATGGTCACAATGCCCTGGAAACTGTGTTTTCTTCTACGCCCAGCTCCTTTGATAGCAGGAAGACACAGTGACACAGAGCTGTTCTACTCTCAGTGCCTCTGATAAATCCAAACTGTCAGACGCTGCTGGTCAAAGGTAAATGGGACATCAAGGAAAAAAAAGGAAGCACCAAGGAAAAAAAGAAGCACTGACCTTTTCTGCGGTGCTCTCTCAGTAGTCAGTGTTTCATACTAGTTTAGCTGTTCACATAGCACTGAACAGAAAAAAAGGCTGCTCTACATACTGCATAGCCTCCTTTGGTTATTCTTTTGTGTGAAATTGTAGCCATGGCTTTTGAAGGTGGGTAAAGTCTAGCATAAAGATACATCTATAAATAAAAGATGATCATTTTAAGCAAGATTTAAAATGATTAGATGAAATAATGCAGTTTAAAGAGAAACCCCGATCCACTGAGGATAATACATCTGAGGATGCAAAAAACAACACCTGGACCAAAGGATGCCCTTCAAGCTCAAAATATAAAGGAGTGACCTGAAAATTCTGATCAGAAACCCAAGGAGGACATGTTTGAGGAAAAAATGTTTATAGAAGTAAAATGTACTATTGCTGGACTCACAAGATAACAAGTCATACTGAGTCTGGGAGTTACCAGCTCTTTGAGGAGTAGGCAGAGGATTGGTGCAAATGCAGAACCAGAGAAAAATCTGCACAAAGCAGTATTGATTTCTTTGCTGACATCTGTGGCATTTTTAAATCAGAATACTATATGCAACAGTTCCTCCCACAGAAGCAGAGCTTTGACTCGCTGTAAAGAGTGAGAAAGAAATTCTGTGAAGTCTCAGAAAAGGAGACATCCTTCTATAATGTCCCCATCTGCCAAATCTCATGTGTCATTGCTGTTTTCCATATTTTTTTTTCCAGTAGTTTAAATGCAAGGAACATCCAGCCTCTTGTTATTTTAAAAGATAAGGTTTATCCATAAGACCTGGTCAAGTAGAATGGCCTTTATAGTCCAGTTAAAAGAGGACTAGGGGGGCAAAAAACACCAAACTAGATAACAACACTGGCTAGTGGGCAAGAATCAATTATTCATTCAGAAACATCTAGAGTTAGTCAGATGATCTATCTGCATAACAAATAAAGCTGATGATTTGTCCTGTTTTGTTGAATGCATGATTCATAATTATATGATTACTCATGAGGCTCATGAGAACATGACTTGATCCAATCCAAAAACAATCTGAGGAGGAATAGATGAACCATTTGTACCCTGATTCAAACTTATGTGTATGTTTTAAAATATGAATAGTCCTATTTAAGGAACTCAATTTATCCTGGTGTTAATGTTATGCCAGTAAACTACATTACTGGCCATAGAGATAAGGCATTTGAAATAAGATGTAAGATAGTAAACCAAATTAGTACAGACCCGCACAAGATGGCAGTGGCTTGATAATGTAAAAAATGCATCAATTCAGTCTGTGAACACATACCATCTGGTAGCTAGTGACACTGGACATACTGTCTGGGCAAATGTGAGACCCACTGGTCTGGGGGAACCAGCCAGCCAGTCAGAATGTCTCAACACAAACTTCTGTTTGCCACAGAATAAGGAATATACGAACAAATATGATATGACTGTTGAAATATCTTCCATGTATCTAGTGGTGGAATGAAGAAGAACGTAGCTGTTGAATTGCAGATGGAGTGCTGCATTGTGGCCTGATGTTCGTAAATGGAAGGTTTCACGGCCCAATCCTCTGTTCTGACATGGTCAGATCAATATTGGAGCATGTTGTCACCAAACACTAGTCAGTTCCCCTCTGTTGGATTTACGTGGCAAGGAAGTAAAAGAGTCAGGAGTGAGGTTGAGCCTGGGAAGAAAGGGGGGTGAAGGGATGGTGGTTTTAAAGTTTGGCTTTTTATTTCTCACTATCCTACTCTTCTATTAATGGTCAATACATTAAATTAATTTTTCCCAGGTAGAGTCTGGTTTGCCCATGACAGAAATTGGTGAATGATCTTCTTGTCCGTATTTTGACCCACAAGTTTTACCATCATATTTACTCCCTCTGTCTTGCTAAGGAAGAGGAATGAGAGAGCGGCTGGGTGGGCGTCTGGTGGCCAGCCAAGGTCAGCTCATCAAGCCCCTGTGTCGTATTTAGTTCCAACAGCCTTATCATCCATGACCAGAATCTTTCCCCTAAACGAAACACACCCCAAGTGTGATCTTGTTTCTGTGTAGAGTTAGATACTAACAGTCTAGCTTCACTTTACTACTTCCTTTAAAATGTTTATTTGTTATCCAAACTTAGACTATTAAATAGATTCTGAAAAAGTTTTTTAGATTTTTAGATGCTTCACACAATCTTACATGGGCTAGATTATTTTCAACTTCTTCCATTCACTTGTTCCACATGGTTGTTTGAACCTTGTATTTCTATCACATAGTATACTCCATTAATTTTAAGAGAAAGATTAATTTCTGAATGCTCCTTTTTGATGAGACTCTCATTACAGGGTTCCAGAAGACCTTTGCTATAAGGCCAATAAAGACCACAGTCTTAAAATTATCCAAAATTATTTGATTACAGAAGAACTGACCCAAAGAACACAGCACAGAATCACAATAAAACTACAGAGCTTGGTAGGGACCACTGGGGGTTTCTACTCCAACCCTCATGCTCAAAGCAGGAACTGCTATAACAGGTTGCTGAGAACCATGTCCAGTCTGGTCTTGGCCATCTCCAAGAACAGACACTCCATAAACTCTGGGTAAGCTGGTCCAGTATTTGAGCACCTTCACACTAAAATGTTTTCCTTCTGTTTAACTGGAATTTTCTGTATTTCAAACTGGTTCCATCTTCTTTACTGTCTCCCCAAAACACCTATTTATACATACTGATGAGATCGCCCCCTGAGCCTTTTCTTCTCTAGGCTAAACCGTCCCAGCTCTCAGCCTTTCTGCAAGGCAGAGATGCTCCAGTCTCTTAATCATCTTAGAGGCCCTTTGCTGCACTGTCTCCAGTTGCTCTATATATCTCTTGTACTGGGAAATCCTGTGGCATACCAACCTTTCCTCACATTTTTGGATTATCAGCACACTTTCTGAGTGTGTTTTCTGCCTCATTATTGGGGTAATTAATGAAGATGATAATCCATACTGGTTCCATTATTGATTCCTGGGGTATTCCACTGGTGGTGGGCCTGCTACTGTTTTGTGTCCCCAGTCAGAACTCATTGAATTGCCTGGCAATTCAGCCAGTTTTCAATCCACCTCACTGTCCATTTGTCTGTTTGTCAATGGGGATGTTAAAGGAGACAGTGCAACATAAAAGATGCAATTAGCAAGTATGGATATCCATCATGAAATTACTGCTCCTACCAACAACTGAAAACAGATCTAATTTATAGATTTTCTGACAACAGTCTTACTTTTGAACCAGGGAAGAAGCATATCTCAGCACAGCTATAATAAAGGAACCACAATTTACCTACTGCACAGTAAATCTAAACTTTCTGCTCTTATATCAGGGCAGATAATGCATAAACTTGGGTCAGCTAACTTGTCAGTGTGTACACAACTAATAGCAAGATATGAGTTTACTCCTGTCATACATAAAAAGGTCAGTGAAACCTAAACCTGCACACCTGACACTTTCTTTAAAAGAAATCTAATGCAAATGAAACATAAGAAAAATGTAAAGCAGCCACAAAATAACACAACAAATACAGAATCTAGCAAACTAGAAATAGAAATAGGTAGAATGAACTCTCCTGGCACATCAGAAGATTGTTTTTTCTTATGAAATTTATCAATCATTTTTGCTATTAAACTATGATCCTTTCATGTCATGTGGTCATTTTTTCTTTCCAAAGAGTTGTTCTTTCTTTATACACCTGGTAATTCCCTTGGAGAATGTCTTTTATGATTCATTTGTTCCTAATTCTCTCTTTGTCTCCATTACAAAAAAACACATCACTAGTGACAAACTCAGCATCATCTTTCTGGTGTTTGTTTATGCCTTCTGCTTCTCCTTTGCATGGGAGAAACGTGGTCTTCTTTTGGGTATATGTGATTTTGAATACAAAATGTGTATTTCATCCTGCTTGTGCTGAATATTCTTCACCTGTTGTATCACCTATTCTAGTATCATCTAGTTCTATATTGTCTATATACTTCAGTGTTAATTACATTTACTGTGGAAAAAACAAGACTACATAATGGCAGTATTTGTATCCTTCCTTGAAAAACAGCCACCCAATGAAGTACCGTGTTGTATGTAATACAATATTGGACCATGAAAAGTACACAGAGCAACAGCATAAGTAGGGATCTTTGAACCCTTAAACAGATTCTTCGCCATTTGTATTGGTGTTTCCACAAACCCTGTGACAATGCTTTATAGTGGCTCATCATGGCACTTATGAAGAGATATATCAAGGAGATTTACTGAAACAAATGGCTCATGAATTGTGGATCATCAGATGAAATCCCATAGCACTCAAACTGTGATTTACACTGCATTCTTAAATGGCAAGTTCATGCCTTTCATAATATCTTGTAACAGCTCAATTATTTAAAAATAAGATCTCCATGGATGGAAGAGGATGTTTTAAAAATAAAGACCTCTGTATCTTAGTTTCTGTATATATGTCATACTTTACATTGGAAGTTTTTATTTGTTCTTGGCTACAATAAAACATTTCGGCCACTGTTTGTATGATCTTCAGGATTTAAACAGCTCAAACATGAAAAGACAGCCATCACTGGCTATATCATAAATATGTATTAATAAAAAAGAGTAATTTTGATAGAAATAAACTTTAAATAATTTCATTTTTCATGGTGAATCTTTATCTCCTTAGAAAACTAGATTTGTGAGGGGGCAGGAGGGTTTCTTGCTTGGGGGAAGATGTGTTACAAAATAGTTTTTGCAAAATCACTCACAGTCTTGGGCTCTCTGTTTATCAGCTAGATCCATGTCTTACTCTGCTCATGCACTTGACAGAGAGGAAACATCTTAACAAAATGAAAGGATAGCTTCAGTCTTCAAAATGTCCTTACCCCTCAGCTGATAATGGGAACAAATGTGTCAATTAGTGCCAAACACAGTGATATTTTGTGAATGCAATCCAATTAGAAACCATCAGTTTGTTTGATAGTGAACATAAATACTAGTAGAAAGTACATTTGAGGTTTTGGGAAAGTTATTAGTGTATGCTGTACACCAGCAACTTTCTCAGACGCCATTATTTTAGTGTCAAGAAAATACTGCAGAAAAGACAAATCAGCAGACCCAGATAACTAAGAACTACCTGTTTAAAAAAAATGTAATGCAATAGCTAATTTCCTTTAAATAAGAGAAAGAAGGAAATAATGATAATAAAAAGTATTCTGAAATAATTCAGAATATGTGTAGTAAAATACATACCCATGTCCATAAGTAACTGGACAAAGATTTATTTGCACGATTTATAATCATCCTTAAGATTCATCCCTGTTCCGATGTGAATTGAAATGTAACTCTGAGACTTTAAATATGAGGTGATATTTTCCAATAAATACTTTGCACAAATACTATATCTACCTCCAAAAAACATACACTTAAGCTTTTTGTGAGTTTAATAGTTTTTATAATATTTCTATCTGCTTGATTTCTAAAATAGCTGATCTGTCATTGCTTTGTATATTGTGCACTCTCTTTTTATTCAGTGCATAAAAGTTATTCACATATTCCTTCATCCATTTAACACAGTCAATGATCACATATGGTACTCTGAGAATATGAATTATATATGCTCTGCTAAAACAGAATGAGATTGGATTTTATATAGTGCATTTTTCTTTAAAAGGGGAAACTGGGGGCTAGAATAGTTGGCAATAATTGACCTTCAAGGTGAGAAAATAGCTAATCTTACCACTAGCTCATGTGCCTCTCTATTTTGAAATAACATGCTTTAACAGGATTATAGATATTTGGCTGCTGAATTCAGTGTAAGTCCATTCACGGTCTATAGTCCAAATCAGCATTTCTGTACTTCTTTCTCAATGACACTTTCATATTTTTTTTGTCATTCTTGTCACTACTTATCAAAGTTAAATAACTATTTTGGA
Source organism: Eurypyga helias (assembly GCF_000690775.1). Lineage (NCBI taxonomy): Eukaryota > Metazoa > Chordata > Aves > Eurypygiformes > Eurypygidae > Eurypyga > Eurypyga helias. Next base: position 17,670 of record NW_010253455.1, read on the forward strand.
TAAGTGAAAGAGCATACCACCTAAAAGCCAGCAACAAAGCAAGAATAGACTTAATACTGAGATTTCATAGAGCAAAGTAAGCTGTTCTAGTAAGTAGATTGGATGACTTTTTCTTATCTGGAATGGTAGAGAACGAGTAGAGCTCACAGCAAAACCATGCAAAGCAGTGACTAACTTGGGTGCATAGCCAGACAATGTGTTATTCTGAAAACTAGGAGAGATGATTAATATATAATACCTTTGGTTCAGGACTTCAAGACATGCCTCGAGTGTAAGAATGAAAAAGATATTTGGCTTCATCTACCCTCCTCTGTCTTGCATCACCCTTTCCTCCTTCACCCTGCTCCCTTTCCAATATTCTTTTCCTTAGATGTGTCTTCATAACACTTGGTTTTAGCCATTTCTTTCTCTTCTAAGGAAGTAATTTTAATCATGGATGCTGAGGAAACAGCCTCACCTAACCTCATTAACATTATACACAGTAAAATATGCAGCTTTAAAAATTATAATAAATTAAGATTTAGTCACTCAAATGGATAGGGGTTCAACTGCAGCAGGGAAAAAAGAATACTTTGGTTTACAAGTTACAGTTTGCTGTAAAAACAGCAAGAAAATATTGGTACATTTTACGAATGTTGGTACATTTTGTTGTGTTGCAGTTTTGCAATTTATGAATAATTTTGTTTGAATCTATCAAGTAAAGATGTCTGCGTAGGACTGCCATATTAAATACCAAAATATTTCTTAGAGCAGAAAATGGTTTGATTCCTTTTCTGTTCCTGTAATTTTTGCATTAGTGTTCGTTATTTCTGTGACTATTTCAGTATCAGATGCGCAATTTTTTACTGGCAAACATTCTTAAACTAAGATAAATGCAAGTTCAATATGTTGGGAATACTTCAGCCTTGAATTCAATTAGTATATGATTCCTTACAAGGCATTGCATTCACCTGCTTACAGATCTTCACTTGCAATCCTCAGTCTGGAGGAATCAGAATTTTTTTACAACCTGTGATCAGTAAAAGGATAAGAAAGACTGACTGACTGACTGGAAGACTGACTAGGGGGTTTTTTATTATTATTTTATTTTGATTTATTTTCTTTTTAAAAGTATGTCTATTAGTTCATTAGGAGTATGATAGTTCTGCTCTGATTCAATACTTGTCTTCCGGAAAAGGAAGCCGGGTTGATCTGCACATTTCCTTGGCTCTGTAGGTACAAGGAGTTCTGGCTGATCTTCCACCACCATCTGCCCAAATGCTTCTGTATGTCTGTATTTGCAGGGTAATTTTTTTTTTTTCCCTCTTACCTTAATTATCCTCTTATTCCAGGAAATTTGCCATTTATGTACTGTTCCAACTCTTCCACTCTTATGTACTGATACCACATGATATTAGACATTAACAGTATAGATATAATCATCTGAAATGTGGCTGTCAGGACTCAATTTATACTTGAAAGATAAAAATAAGGAATTTCTGTCATATCTCATCCTCATCCTTATGTAGAAACCTAAAAATAGATCACATGAATCACAACTTAGAACTTCCTATTTTTCTCCAGTAAGTGACTATAAAGGGAGACAAGGATGACTAATTCAGAAACAGCCATCTACTTTGTAGATGTCCAAATTAAATGGCTAATATACATTTATTTTTTTCCTACTGCCTTTTTTTTTCTACTGAATTCCTTTTGCTCCTTTATATATGAAGAATTTTTGAGACAATCCCTTACAACATCTATTACTTTGTTTTCCCTCTTCTTTCTCCTGCTGTTCAGGGGGGAGAGGACTAGTGGAGCCAACTCTTTCACAGATACCATCTTCGCTTTTATAAAGCCCATATGTTTAAGTAGGAATTATTTGCTTCAGTCACTGAGATTATATCAAGCAGGCTTAGAAGACATGCTACATGAAGTCAGGACAATTTTGAACACACATACCTCACTTGCAGCTGAAGAAGAAGCAGAAGAAAAGATCCTGTGATAAATTTTACTTGGTATTTAATCTTTCATTCAATGTGCTAGGGTTGAAAGGCAATGATTAGGTAATAGGTAATAGCAGGAGGCAATAGTAGATTTACAGGTTACTTCTGAACAAAATGCTTACCCAGACTGGCTTTCCTGAAGTATCTTTTGATGGTAAAAGTAGATGAGATGGATGTTTTTTGCACGTGTGGGGTAATTGTAGTTTATTTTCCCCAATTTATTACCACACTAGCTCTGACCAAAGAATAGTGCCATAGGAAAACAAGCTGTAATTTAGGTCAACATTTTTTATCCCCATTTACCCAGCGAGATCTTCAAAGACTTTAACTTGAAGGCTATTAGTATTATTATTTTGAAACTTTTGTTATTTTGGATGTTTCCATATGATATTCAGGCTTTGACTAATACAATTAAGTGGGCTCTGAGCAGCCCATTTTCTATAACTTTTTCCTCGCAATACAATACAGGCAGTGTGCAGATGCAGGTAACTGTTTAGGGTATCATCTGGCAAAACATGCTGCCACTAAATACACATTGTAAGATAAATCATGGCTACCCAAGAGGACACTCACAAAAATGGATGGCAGTCTTTGTAAAAAAAAAAAATAATTAAAGGTTTATGTTGCATATGAGTCCAATGAAGCCCTGCTGGCCTGGTCTGCTTCACCTAGATTGTACCCTAAGGAAATTCAGGAGGATTATAGAAATGTACCTCTCTGAAAACACTCTGTCAGATACCATCCATTCTTGGAAGCAAATATCTCGTCTCACTTGTAGCTTGCTATTTCTCAGGCTTCCAGAAACTACATTGCTTCTGAGACCTTAAGGATGATATTTCTAAACTGCCTAACTATGGCTTCTGATGACTGTAAGAGTAGTGGATAATGGCCCTTAGAAAATTTAGGGTTCACAGGATCAATTCTATGAAGCTCATATGAATAAGAGTTTAATAATAACCCCCGGTGGATTAGTTCAACTTCAGGCAGGAAATTATGACATATGGCACCTCAGGGATCAGCTCCATTTCTAATACAGCATTGTTTCACTCATTAATCACATAGCTTCAAGCAGTCAATATATATTGAGTAATGCAAAGAAAATTTACTGAGAAAACATGTAACATAATGGTCTATTAGTAAATGTTGTGAGGAATATGGTGGGTATCTCATAACTATGCTGTTAAAATGCTGTGTGTGATTACATAATAGGGTTAGTGCAGTCATTTCTTGGCATCCTAGGATGAGAAAAGACAAGATTCTTTTTCCTGTAGGCAGTAACAGAATTACAGTTATCCCAATCAAAATATGTGAATCAAGTATGTGAAATTTGCAACAGCTCTGGATTTGTCCTAAGAGCTTTAATTGCAAAACACATACTGAAGTACAGTATTCAAATGTGCTTGGGTTGGTTGGGTTTGAGTTTTCTTCCTCCTGTGGAAAAATACAGGATAAGTCATATAGAACACTATAAATTTTATATACAATTCCATATTCTATATATGAATATATCTTAATATAAAGTTAACATCATTATAGTGTATATGTATATGCATTTAGATATGCAAATTTCATCTTAATTAATTATATAATTCATATAATATATTACTATATGTTTATAGAAAATATAAATATAAAATTGGATTACTGAATACGGAAACTGACATTAATTATTGCATAACTCCACTCTGTTGAAAGCAGATTACATGTGAATCTGGATTAGCGTTAATGTTAAACTCATGTGAAATTATATTAAATTCATCAATGCTATAATGACTGAAAGAATAGTATAAGGCTTTTCTTTAAGAAAAAATTTAAGAAAAGTAACACATAATCCTAGGGAATAGGGAGAAGTCAGCAGTGACTTTACTCTGCAGTTTTGCAGTTCACTTTTACCAGAACAGAGACTAATGGCCAGAAAGATTAAAGATGCAAAGTGAAGGATGTTTGAAGTAGTTGGTTTTAAACCACAACATAGCACTCTATCCTGATGACATGTATACTGTACATGTATTGCCAATATATGACAATATATATTTAATATATTTTGTGTGTATTGAAAATAGCAAACATCAGTGAAAAAAAAGAAAAGAGAGGGGGGAAAAGCCATGGGCAAAATATGAAGCAAAATGAGGAAGAAAAGATTGCTGAGATCACAGTCCCACCAACCTGTGAATTTTGAATGGGTACCAGCCAGCTGCTGGGAGAGGGCCAGTGAATTGCTGGGCTAAATGAAAAGCAGCTGGCATCCTGGTATTTTACATGTGATGAACATCCAATATGTGACACTTGATCTTATGCCAGAAACATGCTACAATTTGAAATCTCTAGCAGCCAATCAGGATACCCAATGACTACTTTCTTTTATAATTTCAATTGCATGTCCTGCACCAAAGAATACTTAATCCAGCTGCAGATAGACTTAGATGGAACAAAATTCAGACTGTTTAAAACAACTGCTCACATTCAGTCCATAAAACATAAATTCTACTTCAGGAATAAACCTTTCTCTTAGATCAAAGAACTTTACTCATTCCATATTTTTATACTTTAACCAAAAAAGTCAGATCATTCAGGAACCATATTTATTTAATTACATGTTTATCTGATACCCTTCGGGCAGACGTGGCTATCAGAGATGGCACCAGAAGTACACCCACTTCTATTTGGCAAGCCCTGACTTTATGATGTTGCAGTACTAATTCATCCTATTATTCCAAAATTGAGAACAGTCTCTAATCAATAAGAAAGGTATGGTTTTATCTTAATAATTATTCCTTTACTAGTGAATATATTTCTTTTCAGGGAGTAATACTTATGCATTTGCAATATATGATTGGAAATTATGCACTTGTATGCCTTTTAATACTAATATTATTTTAGCCCTGGCCCAGGTTTAAAGTGATGCTGTAAAATTTGTTTTCTAGGTCTTCTCACTGTCTATCTACTGCTCTGTAAGATCTAGAATTTGAGAAAATTATGTGTCAAGGAGTAAAAGGAGTTAAGCAGATGTAAGAGGAGATCTGTTTTAATTTCCCTTTCCTTCATATCCTTCTCAATATTGATACAAATTTAATCACTTAAAATCTCTTGCACATTATTGGTGCTAAAAGGACATGTATGGGAGTCTGACAATAAACAGCTGCAGAGAGTTCAAACCAGAGAGATGATCTATGACCCCCTAGTTACAGGTCTGGCATAGGGGTCTAATTTGATAATGTACTCTTTTACCTCTTACTTCTGAATTTATGCAAGGATCTTTAAACACTCACCTCTATTTCTGTGTTCCAGAAATATTGCAGAGACATCGATGAGCATTTATCAGAAGAATTACTTACATGGGAAATGCTGCTACATTGACAATTGGTAGACTCTTCTCATAATACTATTTGGTTTCAGAGTATACCTGTTAACAGGGTCATTCCATGTAGAGATATTCAAGCTATTGAATATTAGGAACAATCCAACTAGGATAACATGTAGGTAGTCCTGCAGTGGCCCATTCACCAGTCTTCAGTAAGGACTTTATTTCCAATGCCTGCTTAGGATTAAGAACTTCACTGTAAAATTGATGAATTATTCAAGTGAGAAAAGATTCTGCAGGACACAACACAGTATTTCACAACTTTTAAATGAGGTCACACAGTACAAGGTCAAACTTTGCTGCTGCTGAATATCTAGCAATTTTTTTGAAGTTAATTCTACCATGAGGCCAATCTCATTTTTTTCTTGAAGCACAGGGATTCAGAAATATTTGCATGTCAGATTTTCATTCAGGTCTTTGTACCCAGCATGAGGTGTAATCATGAATAAGTTTATGCGATCATTTTGTATCTGGCAGAGAAAGATTTGTCTTCACCTCCACAAGCATTCTGAAATTATGATGTAGTCACTGGAAATTTATCTCTAGAATTCTCTGCATTTACCAAAAGACCTGACTGAACATCCAGAAGCAATGTCAGGCCCAACTCTGTTTTGGTTCAAATAAGTATCTTGCAGTGAACTTTTGGCACACTAAATAGAATTCCATTAAAAAAAAATTATTCATATAAAATATAGGGTGAATGTTACTTCCATAAGGAAAGTGTCCCTGTCCTCATACCAGTCTCATATAATCTGAGTAATTTTTCATCTACTGTAAATTTCTGCAAAGAAAATAAAATAATAGATAGATAATCCATCTTCTGTATTTTTAAGGGTGTGTTTTAATATTTTATTTAGGAAGAATAGGCACACTGTAGTTTGGCCTTATAACGTACAATATAAGGTGGTGTATGGAAGTTCATTACTATATTCAAATGGACATTGGTAATAGTTTGTAAGCTCATTATTCTGCAGAAAATGAAGAAACTGTATTTCATACTACAAACTCTGCTTTAAAAAGCACAGTGATATTATTCCCCCAGTGACTTTGATAAAAGTACTACACCATGGTGATTGCAAGCATGTGATCACAACAAAAGTCTCGTATGACTCCCAGGGGCAGCTCAGCATGAGTAAGCAATTCCTAGCACTGTCCAAAGCTGCATTCCAGTAAGAGATTATGTTTTTTGTACAGCCTCATGATTGCCCCCCCAACGAAAACATCATTGTTATTATTTCCTCTGCATCAGGAGACTTAGTAACTGTCACACCTAACATTTGAACATTTGTTAGGAATAAGAAATTATTTTCCAGGCCATTTTCTATTTTGGTCCTGGGTAATGACTGGGCCCCAGATAAACTAACTGAGGCCTTCATTTAATCCACAATGTCACAATACATTTGGAAACAAAGCAAAGTGTTTCCAAGAAATGTCTGCTTTTACCATCACAAATAACCCAATTAACAGAGTACTTTACAGAGAAACACATAGGAAGACAAGAATTTGTTCCCAGTGAATACACAAGATTTCCCAGACAGAAAAGTTAAGTTAGAAGCTCTTAGCAATAGCTATTATTTTAGAGGATTTTCATGAGAATAGATGCATCCTGTCCCTCCCTCCCAATTTTAAATTAAAAATAAGAAAAGAAATCAAGACGGTTTTAGTATTTGCTGACATCTCAGTTCAGGAGCCTTTGGTCTCTCTTAGTAACTCTAAACTTGAGCCTGCTGAAGAAATAGCAGACTATTTCCCAAATCAAAACCAGTATAGCTTTGTAAGCGTGGAACGAACATGCTAGGGGAGAGTGTCACAGTATTGCTGCTGCATTTCTTCCAGACCTATGCTGGTTTATCTACACTGAACTGCTTAATTCCATGTTAATATATATAACTTGTCTGGACACTGTGCTCTGTAAATGTAGCAAGAGAATATGACAGCTGCCCTAGCCATGTTCAAAGTACCATATGTTTATGGATATAAAGTCTAATTTACATAATATTTAATGTCATCCTCATTAACACTATCTTATGCCTCTGATGTAGGGTCTGAAGCAGCTTAATGCTCATCAATTAGGAGCCATAGCTTTTCTACCCAGTTGCTGTCAAATAAGCTTTCTCCATATCTTCCTATTTGTAGGCCACAAAATATTGAACGATTGGCTTTGCCATTTCCAGCACATCTCCCTCACTCTACATTCTCCTACCCTGGTTGATAGGACGTGTTGGAGAGTTGCCAAGAAGTGCCTGATGGTTACGTTGGACTCTTCCAGGCTCAGAAGCAGCTCAGTTTCATTTCTGAAAGGGTTGCACTTAATTTCTTGCTACAGTCATAGAAGGGATGGGGGACAGGAAAGGGGGCTGCTGAGTCTTATCTTGAGTACTAGTCCCAATATTGATGTCCCTGTGACTTTTCTCAGCACAAGAATTATTTATAAAATGCTTATTAATCACAGAGGGTGGACAGACTAATTAAATTGACATTAGGTTTCTCTGATTAGACAGTGTTTGTGAAACATTTCAAATATGAAGAGAACTGTATTGATGCTAGAATTCTTAACCATTTGATCCTGTGAGCTCAACAAATGACCATAACACACATCCCCGGTCATCTGGATTTAAGCATCCATGTAGTCATATAAAACTTGGTGATCTTCTAGTCAGACATTTACACTGACCTCGTAGCTTTGAAATACTTCATTTGCCTCTGCTAATCACTTGATCTCCTCTCACCCATTCCTCTTCTTTCACTTGCACATATGAGGTAAGAAGGGGAAGATGGGTCTGGAATAGTTTAAACTAGATTGTGATCTGGGAGAGGAAACTAAACACTTAAAAGAAATTGCTGACATCAAAAGACAAAAAACAGTATAAACATTGGTCCAGCAGGACAAAATTATTCTTGAGTGTGCCAGCCTTGTTGTGTTTTAAGTATAATCTCCATATTCCTTATGTAGACAAAACCACTATTCAAAGCAATGGAAGTTTCCTTAAAAGGAAAATATTCCTAACAATGTATTTTTGAATCCTTGGGACTGAGTTAGTGACTGATGCATTTTTAGGAACACTTTTCTCTTTATTTTATAAATAGAATTTTTTGCAGGTGCATTTTTACTCAGCCATCTGTGAGGGTGGTTGATCTAAAAAATGTGCTTAATCTCAGATGAAAAACTCATTTTCTTCAAATATATTGACAGGATGATGATAGTATAATATTAGTACTGAGATGCAGGTCTTTATTTTTATATGGTTAGAGAAACCAAGGTTTGGTTTTAACTTTGTCAAAACACAATGAAATACCACTGTTGCATGAAGTAGTATTCATGTTAGCAATAGGAGAAGTTCATGGCTAAAATTCTCACCTTCTCTGTCTTTTTCAAGAAGTTGTTACTTCAGCATCTAACCCCTGTAGACCTGTTTAATATTATTCTTTAATTAGACAATGTATATAGAGAATTACAAATTGTAGAGACAACCAAGAACAGAATGGTTAGATGCTTCTTGTCCTGCTTAAGATCTTTTCACATTGATTATGGACAGTGTGGCAACCATTATTTGGAAAAATAATGGCCATGAAAACACAGTGATCAGACCCCTGTTAGCACAAAACTGTCTCCTTTTATCACCGATGTTGTTTTTCCATGTTTGTCGCTCCCCAAACGACCTTGATTCCTCTCTTTACCCACATTTGGCTTGTTTCCCCAAATATGCCATGTCCTGTGCAAAATGCTCTTCCACTGCATCCCATAATGAGGTCCATACCCCTGAATGCAGTAGCCCCCACTCTTCTGCAATTTGTAAGATCTTCCCCAGGGAAAACCTCTCCCTTTGACTTGAATTGGTGAGTGTCACTCCTGCGCCATGGGACTGTTCACCCTCTCAGGGCAGCCCTGGGAGGAGCCAGGTCAGGGGCTCACAATAAGGTTTTGGGGGGTCCCACCCTGTCATTGTTCCTTAGGGCTCCTTTGGGTTCATGAAGAAGCCTTTAATCAAACAACCTAACAGAAAGATTTCCAGTGGGGATAGAGATGATGTTCTACATTCCTGAGAGGAAGAGGAAGGAAGAAGGATCTGTTCTTACAATTTATTTATTAAGTAGTTTGTCTAGTTCCTATTCAAACTAATGTACCTGCTTCAGCTTGCTAGTACTCACCTTTTAGGGCCTGGAGAGGTAAGGAAGAGGTAGGTCCAACATCTGAGGGTGAAGATATTAAAACACAGAAATACATGCTTGAGGAAAACTACAAAATGCCATTTGATTTTTTTAAATTATTTTTTTTTTTAAAAATAATAAAAATAATAAAATGGCAAAGAGAAATGTGATTCTGTCTTTTTGGAAGTGTTGGACTAGATAACAGTGTAATTCATTACATCTCCTTTATGTATTGAATTCTGTTAATTCAATCATGTATTCAATTAATTTTAGTTAGAGTTTAATAATCTTATTGTCATTTAAAATTTCATTGTCGGATTAACAAAAATTGTAATATAACTGTTATGATATTTTGGCTTAAGCATATAATTTTATTCCTGAGAAGCTAACTAAAAATTCTAAAGATAATTTAGATTAAGTTCAAAAAGTACATTTCAAATCAAATTAAAAAAATACTACCTCAAATACTATATGTAAGAAAGTCAAGTAAGAAGGTAATAGTGGTGTTTCATCTGCCACAATACCACATTCTTCTTTTAACTAAAATCATTTAAACCAAAACACAGCCTCTATTTTTACTGTTTTCCAGAAAACACCTATCTTGGACAAGAATAAGGAATTTTCTCAATAATGTCACCCTGCCTTAATGACATCATTTACACTAAATTGATTCTCTGTTTTTAAAATACTAAAGCTATTGATCTTACTGCACAGCTTCATTTGTAAATAGTAGAAATGATGTTTTTATAATTAAGACACATTTTGGGAAGCCAAGACAGTTCCTTATACTGCACTCTGCTCTGCCATAAACTTATGTAATGTTTGCCAGATCAATAGTCTTCTTTCTTGCCAGTGCCTTGTTTTTTCCTTTCTCTTCCTTTAAGTAGAAACATTGATCTTACATAATGTCATGCATTGAGGACAACAGTCACCAACAAATTAAAACCACAACTTTAATATAATGATAATATGTTCATTGTTATTTGTGTCATTGCCTAGCAGTGACATAATTGGTCAGCGAATACACCCAGAGGAGGAAAGTCCCAACCCTAGAGGATTTACCTCGTTAGATAGGAGAATGAGTTAGATGGGAAACAGAGGCACTGACTTGCATAACAAGTGGCAGAAATGAGACCATGTTTTTTAAAATGATGGGCTGAGCCTCAGGAAGTTTAAATGATTTGATTAATGATACTGAAAGGCCTTATAAAAGCAGAAAGAAGTCGTCAGATGATCTCAGAATATCTCCAGATAATACTTTCAGATAAAAACATATTTTAAAAATTATTAAATGTGTGTAATATTTTTGCATTATTTCCTAGTGTTGCCAGTTTTATTTGGTTAATTAATTCTGCTGCATTTCTATTTCATTACAGTACTATTAACTTTTTGAAAAAATATTGAAAGTTTTGTCAATAGAAGTTTACATTTTGGTTTATTTTTATGATGTTTGCTATTTTTTTATTTCAGTGTATTTAATTCTGGGTATAAACCAGATATATCCCAACCTCTGCTTTTAACTATTTGCACATGGAAAATTATTTTATCCCATTGTTGTACATAAAGGCAACATCTGAGCACAGTTTACTAATCCATAGAAAATTAAACACATATAGTTGATTTTGAAAAACTATGAATCCATTTATAGCTAGATTTATTGAAGTATATAAAAAAAGGTTTGTCTCTTTTGTTTCACTTGCAGTCAAATTCACCTATCTTCATCATCGTAACACTTCTATGCATCTCTCACTTTTGCCTTGCTTTCTCCTCTTTTTCAACTCAGAAAGCTCACTTCTTGTAAGCCCTTTATTTTCCTTCCGTTCTTTCTGAGCTTTCTTTTGCCCCCTAGACAGTTTTCAATTTCTTCTGCTTCAGAGCCTTCTTCCTCTTCCTAATGCTTATCAAAATACATCTTCCAAAAACTGTTTAAGAAATTATAGTTCTTTAATTCATTAAACCTTACACCCATATTTACATAATAAACTTCTGCATGATTAGATTTCAATGCCCTGTCTTTTAAACTTCTTAAAAATTCCTATCTCCCTTCAAAAGACCATTGATGGGCTGTATTTTATTTTGTTTTGCTTTGGTTTATCCTCAGTAACTGTGATGTGACAGTGGGTGAAAACCTGGCCATGATTACCAAGTTTTGCCATTGATTTAGTTTACCTACCCTGTCAAAAATTAATAAGTAAAAATTCTGATATTCTGATCTCTGACTACATGAATAAGATGAGTTGGAGTTTCTCCTGGTACAAATCAGTGTGAAATCAGTGTCAAGCCTGGTATGTTAGCTAGTTTGGTTGCATCTTTGTTGTACCTGAAGGCAAAACCTCAGATATAATTTCACTGCAATAAGGTGGAGAAGAACCTTTCCTCAAGCACACACACAAAATTATAGTTTTATGACATAATACTATTTAAAGACTATTTAAATACTATTTAAAGAGTTTGAATTTACATTGACACATACTATTTGGCTAAAAGTTTGTGTCAGATTTGCTTCAGATTTGAGCACCACCCCAAGCCCTTCACATACTGTGGTGGGTTAGCATTGTCCAACAGCCAAACTTCCATTCAGCTGCTCATTCACTCCCCCTCCTCAGAGGGCCAGGGGGAGGACAAAGGATATCAAAGCTCATGGGTCAAGACAAAGGCAGGGTCAGCACCCTCCAATTACCATCATAAGCAAAACAGGTTCAATATAGGGAAAATTACATGAATTTATTGAAAAAGATAGATTTGGGTAGTGAGAAACAAACACTGAAACACGCTTTTCCTGCCATCTGCCAAGCTCAGCTTCATTCCTTCACACTTGACTCCTCTATACTCCCTGAGCAGCACAGGGTGCTGGGGAATACAGGTTGTCATCAGTCCATAACACTTTACCTCTGTTGTTCCTCTGCTCTCACTCTTTTCCCCTGCTCCATCATGGGCCCTTGCATGGACTGCAGTTCTTCAAGATAACCCTCCCAGTATTATTTTTATCTTTTCAACCCATATATACCTATACTTACTGTAAGAAAATATTCCATCATCTATGTCTTCTTAAAAGATTCTTAAACTACTCAAGTCAACTAATAAAGTTTAGGGTCACAGTTGTCAAAATGTGCAAAAAATAGCATTCTAAATCCCAACCTCAGGAACGCTGTATCAGTCAGCACAAATTTAGCACAAAATGCAAAAAGGTGCAGAATTCTCTTGTGACTTTCTTTTGAAATTATGTCTTTCTACACTCAAAGAAGTTACATGAATACTTTAGGTCCCTGAGTTTTTTTCTTTTTTAAATTTTTCCAAATAACTATGTCTTTGAAAATGTATCAGGAAAAACTTTGTCCTGTCACGTTATTGCATTATTGAAAAAAAATTATTAAATTCTTCGGTACTGTGAGTATGCGTCTCCTGCTGACATTTTATTAATGATTTAACAATGTTTTTTTGGTAACAGATTCTGGTCGTCAGTATGTAAATATAATTTTGGAGAGATGTGGAAGGAAAAATGGAAGAGTATATGGAAATGGTCTGAAAATGGTAGGAAGTTTAAAAAAATGTATAAATCCAAAATTAAAAATTTCTGCCAAATCTGTCCAAAAGCTTTCCTTTGTTTGGGTTTAGAAGGTTTAAAAATATAAGCAAAGAAATCAATACAGTGAAGGAAAAAAATTGCCATGACATTCACTTTGCCTCTATTCTTCCTGACCAGTGTCATAAAATTCTGACAATGCCTGAAGTTTAAAAATAGTCAAGCTTTTCATCGCAGATCTTAAATGCTATGTTTAGGTGTCTATCAAATGATGCCTTCAGGTACCAGTGTCACTTCATTTATTATTTGTTGCAGTTTACCATGTCCAACAAATGGGTTTACTTTATCTACAGCTCCACACCCTGTAGCTGTTCATTATGAAAGGAAACCAGGGGCCCTAACAGCTTGAGAGATACTGCTATTTGGGCTACCATAGCAACGAGTATGTTTATTAAAGTATAGGTCACATGGCTTAGTTTCCTAAGGCTAATTAATTTCACTAATTATGGCCTCATACCAGCTGCAGAATGTGTTGGTGACCTAGTGAAATCAGCTGTGGACAATCTTTTTCAAAACTATGGTGGTACGACCTTACCATGTGGAAATATTAATGTCATTATGAGAATTGCATACAATATGTACAGAAAACAAATACTGCTGCATGATTAGAGACTGGACCATGGGGTCTTGAAGATGTTTAATGTAGACATTTAAATCTTCTTTATTGCTTTCTCTATCATCTGTCAGTATTAAATAGGTTATAAAGAGCAGAGTACTTAAGCTTAAAAGATTGTCATTGAAAGGTTGTTTAATTCACCAGCTTTACAAAGGATTTATGAAGCACCTACCACTTAGGACAATACAGATATATACATAAATATATATTTAATATAGCAGTATCTACCAAGCAAGTGAAAACTAGCTAGCTCCCGCTTGTTTTATTTTTATATATTACAAAAATAATACTTAACTGAAAATCAGAAATTATTTTATGTCACAAATCACATTGACTGTATTACAAATTAGAAAACCCTAAGTCTCCCTGCTTTGCCTGTACAATAGAGTTCATTTTAGCCTTCACCACATATGCACTTTGATCTGTGTTTTAATAGAAAAGCAGGTGTCTACCTAGGCTTTGGGGAGCAATTAACAATTCATTTTGTATAAAACCACAGTGTCTCACCGGCAAAACTAATTGAAGTAAATAAGACATTTTCAATCAGCTAAGAGAAGGCATTAAAACAGCCTTGCAAAATTGTCATGACAAATTACCAGCCAAAGCACAAAACCTGCTCAGACGGCCTTTACCATGGTGATTGATGAGAATGAAAAATTAATGATATCTTACTGGCCTGTCAAAAGAAAAAATTGCGTGCCTGACTGAATAGAATTTTGTGAGGCAGCATTAAATTATGGGAAATTAATAAAATACACAAGTGCATTTTATTTTTTAGCATATATATATTAGCAGTGTTGTTTCCGCTACAGTGTGAAAAGATCCAAATTCCGCTCTCATCCCCTCAGGACACAGACTTTCTCTTTCTGTGGCTTGAGGGTAATAGCATCATGTCTGTAAACTGTGATATTGGAGAACCTGTGCACTTAGGATGGGCCCAGAAGAATACAAAAGTTGTGCCTGGTATATACATCAGCAGGCAGAACCCAGTCATTGCCCCCAGAATGTGGGGTGCATGGAAGGACAGACTGGAACTTTAGTCCTGGCTGTGAAGAGACATGATCCCACTTTCCCACATCCTGTGCCTGGCCTGACAATAAGGCATCACACTGACTTTCTCATAGGTGGGACTTGGTAGTGGAGCTATTGATGGGTAAGATACAGGTCCAGAATAGCCAGATGAGGAGTTTCATTAAATATTTCCTTGTGTCTCTCTTCAGAGAACTTCTTTCCCCCCTTCTTTTTTAATTGCCATAAGGGACAAGTAGTCATTATGCATCTTATCCCTGTGTCACTTCCTCTTATGACAAAAGAGGAATGTTTTCTTTCTAAATAGCTGCATGAAAGAGCATGAGAACATATAGAAAAAAAACCTCAGATTGTTCAACTAGTGAGAATGTCAAGACATTGACCATAAAAAGCATTACTGAGATTTCAACCTTTTAATTTCATTTTGTAATGTGAATTTAATAATCAAGTGTCTTTTGTGTGTAAGAAGGCATATAATTCCTCTAACATAATATTCCAATAAAAGAAATTGTCCAGGAATGTTTGTTCAAGGAACAGCTTTTTCTCCCTTTTAAGATTGCCTATGATATATACTTGCACCTTTAAAAATACTGCTTTCTTACTGTCAGTGAGATGTATTTTAGGCTGAGATAAAAAGAGGATTGTATGTTTAACAACTATATAATGTAACTTGTCAACATGATTATCTATCTCCCAGTTTATAGAAAAAGGACACTGAGTTTATTGAAGCAAATAGCCTAGAGAGGCTAGCAGGCTGAAATGCTTCCTAACTGCAACAACCCTTGTGAAAAGAAGGGTAATTAGGGAGGCTGGCGATTAAGAAAGGGCTCCAGTCTCTTTCTGAAAGGTCAGATGCTGTGTAGACTGCAGCTAATGGTACTAATTTTACTGCATCTTGTAAAGAATACTTGTCAAAATGTAGGTTTCAAAGAGCTAGAGAAAAGGGTGGGGGATTTTCATGAATAGAATGAAAAGGAAATGTAATCTTAAAATTTTTCCTCTCAGGAGAATAGACTTCATAACAAAAGCAAAAGGACCCCAAGAAGAAATAATTGCCCAGAAGGAGATAATCAGTTTTCTATATTTGATGCTTTCTAGAATGCATATTGAGAAATCACGTCATGTAACAAGTAAGTCTGTGAATCTCTCTGAACATGCAAGGGCCTGAAAATGAGATGCAGTGTGCGACAATGACCCAAAGGACATGCAGGAAAAATATGTTCAAGTAGAAAAATTGAAATGCTGTGGGATTCTTTTCTTTGGTACAGGTAATTATTTCGTAGTGAAGGGACACATGACTTGTAGGCACTAGAGCTGATTTTAAGAACCAAAAGAATGATGCCTTTCAAAGGAGAGATATGGGCAGGAGTGTTTAACTTTTCCACCAGAGCTGAGCAATACTTACGTTAACAGCAGATCATACTGTTTCAGAACACAATTCACTAAACAGACTTAAAGAAAAGTTACTGGGCAGTTAACACTTTTACAGTATTGGTAGTTAGGAATAGTTAAAGAATTATAAGCCCCACATCACTTTTCTGTGTCTTTAGATTAAGGTCAGACTGTAAAATGCTCTTGTCGGCTGAGTTATAAAATAATTTTATCAAATTCAGATTTTCTTTAGAGGCTGTTAATGGTAGTGTCCTACATTGGCACCAGCTTTCCACCTATACCTATTCATGTTATATTTGCCCTTTTAAATATTGCGATAATATTTACACTTTCCTGTTCTTTTAGTACCTCTCCAACACTGCTAAATACTAAGAACAATCAATAGGCAAAATGCTTCCTTCATTCAGATCATTCAAGATTCATAGTGATATATTATGTAGTTCTATTCACAAAAATGTATTAATCACTAGAAGCTGTGGTTTAATAGTCAACATTTACAGCTGAGTGCATGTAGTGCTCCTTTAAGAAATACATTACTATGTTTGCTTTTCCTGAAATTAAAGATGCATCTGTTGAACAACATTGCCTTTTTATGTTAATTTTTAGTAATTTTTCTGTCTA
The DNA here is from genome assembly GCF_000690775.1 of Eurypyga helias. NCBI lineage: Eukaryota > Metazoa > Chordata > Aves > Eurypygiformes > Eurypygidae > Eurypyga > Eurypyga helias. The sequence goes on from NW_010253455.1 coordinate 34,406, forward strand.
ATACCATTTACCAGAATTACAATGAAGGGGTCCATAATACCACTAAAACCAACTTGACATTTCTTAGCTGCCACAGGTTTTATTATTTTTACTGTTGTATCATTAACTTCTCTGATACCTTCCCATTTTAATTCCACACATTTGAATTTCTCATTTATCTCTACTGCTATTTCTCTTTCTTTCTGTTTGCTGTAAATTGCTTTCTCATACCTAATTGATTCCTTCTCCATGCTCCTGCTTCAGATAAGCTTGCATCGAAGTTTGTTCTCTTTCATGATTATGGGGTCTTGACATTTTTATCCATTTTCTCAAATAACTCCCCTTGTTAATATAAAACATTTTCTTTTTACTGGACTTCTTAGTGTATGTTGCATGTAAGTGCTCTTGGAGATCTACAGATGGAATGTCCTCAGTAATCAGATCAAAATCACTAGTACCCTGGAAATCATAAAATTTTGTCCAGTAGGTGGTTATTTCATTCTATCTATCAATATTTGTTCAAAAAATTATTAGGTTCCGTAAAGCTACATTATGTCCATAGAAGTACCTTTTATTTTAGTTTAGTAAAAATTTCTTTTCAGAAATTGGCATAAGTTTTGCAACATATTGCCCTAGCTGCAATCTCCTGTGACTAAATGACCTGTTTTCACAGACAAAAGGGTGTTTAGGAGTTCTTTTTGTATTTTCCTGTTTAATTTGATGTCTTGTAAGGGTATGCTTATTTTACAGGAATCACATTCCCAAACTCAAGCTGTCACCTGAATCTTGTTCTCCATGGCAGGAGTTTGTCAAGTACCAACTTTCCCACTAGCTGATTACCATAAAAAAATAACATGGGACATTCATCTGTCTGTCATTGCTCTGTGGTCTGCAGACACATGGTAATGTGAAAATTTCTTACCCAGTGAACTCATTTTCAGGCTGAGGGTTCCCTCATGGGGAAAAATAAGTAAATAAGAAAACAAACAAATAAATAAATATTACTTACTTTTGTAAAGTGGTTTTGGTTTGGGTTGTGGGGTGTTTGTTTGGTTTTATAGTTAAAAATTGTGAGGTTTAGATTCCTTTCTGTTCCTTCTGTTCTGGTGAAATGATAATGCCATTGTTACACTACTGCTCAGTAACCCAAACCCCATCAGCAGTGATGAAGGTTTCATGACTGGATTAAGCTGACCTAGTGCAAATCCAACTAATTACCCATAGCCATAGGTCCCTGTTCTCTAGGCTGAGTAGAATCTTCTCATGCATCCAGCATAAAACTATTCATATTTTGATGGGTAAGTTCTCAACAAAATCAGCAAGCCAATCCAGTCCACCACAGACTCCAAATCCTCACTGTGTCAAAGGAAAGAAATGCCTCACAGGGAATAATGACCAAGGCTGAACTGGGAGAGTAACTACTTTCTCTGGTGACAGAGTAGTACAGATTCAGTTCAACCCAATAGGGAAACTGGAGACGTCCATCTGTTTGCTCATTTCTTCTTTAGTTTTTGCCACGATACCATCTGTAGATTTGTAACCCTCACAGTTCTCTTTGGAACTGCATCTTTGGTGGTTAATGGGTGGTAATAGGTTTAAGTGACTCCCCCCACTTAAATCCATGCAGCTTTGCTCTGAAAGTCTGCAACGCTAGCAATGAACTGGTTGCAAAGAAGGGTGTAGAATGTGCTAGTGAAAAACAGATGAATAAAAACCAGAATGGACTTTTCTCATTCTCTTATGGTTTTCATCTCAATATTTTTGTGATTCAGGTCGAAAGTGACATTTAAATGCCTTCTGGTTGGATCTTATTAAGTACAGTTTAACTGTATTAAGTATAGTTTACCTGTATGTCTGTCAGGATGCCAGGAAAAAAAAAAAAATTATTTGGATACTTACATTAATCTTAAACCCAAACTAACCACCAACATCTGTCCATGGTGTTAATTCTCTCTTTCAAGGAAAAGAAGGCTCCCTTTTCTGTTTCTAGCAGCAGTTTACAGATGTAGAAGTGCATGGATAACAATAAATGCAGATTCATAGAGTTCAGTACAAATTTAGGCATAGAACTTTATCTCTTCCTGCTATCCACCTGGAAACAGATAAATCTGCCTATTTTTCAATATTTATACAAATTAATTAGTTCACTTACATTTATTTGCCACAGTACAGGTGCATATGTAATAATGTGTTTATTACAGAATTCCATTAATTACTGCAGAACTCCTCTACCTCCTTTCCACACTGGTTGTAAGAAGCTATTTCAATCACGTGAGCTGCACCTAATTTTGCCAGCTGAATTTCTTCTCAGAAGCAAGAAATTCCAGTTCCTCTACCTTGTTAACAGCAACTACCATTTTTCTATTGCTAGATTAACAATTGAAGGATTGCCAATCTAACAGCCAGTTGTTGTCTGCTCCATCATTAGTTTTCCTACCAACATGATGAAGGGCATTTTATATAGCTCAGCAATCTCTCACTGGAACATAGGCTAAAGTCCACACACATGTTGAAAACCTTCCTTTTTCACTAGCTGTTCACCACAGTTAGGTGATGAAATACACCAGCACTTTTTCTATTTCTTTTGTATAATGCCCTATAACGCAATGACATTGCTTACATATGTCTCAGAGCACCATTATCACTGTTCTTGACGGTGCAGTGAAACTAATCCTTTCTTCAATGGGAGCTATCAGCTCTGGTGCCAGTAAGCATGTACAACATGATTGCAGCAATTAGAAAATACAGCCAGCGCATTTGTGCTGGCTGGGTAATTTTCCACTCATTTAAATAATTTCTATATTTAGAATAAGGTGAAAGTTCTTTACCAGTTCAGTATTTCTGACAATTGATTAAAGGGACGTATGGCCTGAAACAGATCCAGTGTCTGCTCTAAAGAACAGCTAAGTCTAAAATTGCAAATACATCTTTGCTATGAATAAATATTATATAATCTTAAAATATTTAAAGAAAACGTAGTGAGAAGTAAAACTAATTTTCCTGCCTTAAACAACATTATTGGAGTGTTTAGACATGCACATTCTCTTCACAGTTTAAAGCAGAACTCATTTTTAAGAAAAGCAAGCCACTGAGATAGTTCATCTTCAAATTTTTCTTTAACACAATCTGTACTGAAATATGAAGAATGTAACAAAACTACAGTAAAATGAGTTACCACGTTTGTTTATTTTTTTCCAGATATTTGTGACATTCTCTGGAGGCAGAGTGTGGTAAAAAGCCTCCTACTCCTAGAATCTGAGAGCATGGGACAGACACTATGTGTAGCTCCTTATTCACAGAATTGTGATTGAAGCATGCTGCTGATTAAACACGAATAATTAATAGAATACTTACATAATAACCTGTCATCTACATTATGGATGCATGAAATCTGTACATAAAGGGGTAATTAATTGCTCAGACTAATGGAAAAAAATTGATTATCCATTTTGCACATGTAAAACAGACCACCAGATACACTACAGAACAGATGGAGAAGCAGAAGTCACAGAGATGTCTTGCAGTGAGTAAAATTTTGGGGACTTCTCCATGATGTTTTCTGGAATCACAAATTCTCCTTGACTTGAATCAACGTTTCCATTGCCCCAGAGGAAGTAATTTGTCTTAAACAAAAGATGAAAGTGCTGTGTAAAGAAAGATCATATTACAAGGAGAAAGGAAGCTGTTTTCCATCCTTACAGTCAGTGAACCTACCTATTGAGTAGAAGGTACTCAAACAAGGGTAACTAGGTCATTTGAAACTCTGTAGGGTGTCCTAGACATCTGTATGGAGCTGACATATGTTACAGAGGACTAGAGCTTATTTACGAGGAGGATGCTCCTAGGTACTAAAAAGGCACTAGATGCCTGTATCTGAATCTTTCAGTTGGATACTTTTGTGCTTTCTGAACTGTACCCTGCATCATCTGCCCTGAGATCCTACCAATCAGGTAAACAGAAGATAGTAACAGCCTCACCTTTTGTGTACTTTGCCTTTCTTTTTCTTTTTCAGATGTTCTGTAAGCAATGACAAGCCTGAACTTCTGTCTGCAGGTGGAAAAAAACCAACAAACCAATCAAAACACAACCCCCCACCCCAAACATATCTAATAATCCATAATATGGCTGTGTCTGCCAAAAGCCATTACTTACTAAACTAAGAGGATAAAGAACATACTGAAAGTTTTGTTAGTCTTGGTTCTAATGATACATCTCTTCAAATATTCTTCCTAGGCTACATCTTCCAGAATTCCATACACTATATTTCATAGAATCACAGAATGGTTTGGGTTGGAAGGGACCTTAAAGATCATCCAGTTCCAACCCACCTGCGATGGACAGGGACACCTTCCACTAGACCAGGTTGCTCAAAGCCTCGTCCAGCCTGGCCTTGAAGACATCCAGGGATGGGGCATCCACAGCTTCTCTGGGCAACCTGTTCCTGTCCCTCATCACCCTCTCTGTGAAGAACTTCTTCCTGATATCTAATCTAAACCTACCCACTTTCAATTTAAACCCATTACCCCTTGTCCTGTCACTACAGGCCCTGGTAAAAAGTCCCCCACCAGCTTTCCTGTAGTCCCCTTCAGTCACTGGAAGGCTTCAATAAGGTCTCCTTGGAGTCTGTTCTTCTCCAGGATGAACAAGCCCAATTCTTTCAGCTTTTCATCATAGCAGAGGTGCTCCGGCCCTCTGATCATCTTCGTGGCATCCTGGACCAGCTCCAACTCCTACCCTATCCATGCTTCGTGGTAACACAGGGTTCAGAAATGGTCAGATTAGCAGAGGCTGCTCTATCTTGAGATTAAAGACACAGTGTGGCCCTGGTAAGTCTCCCAGAGAGAACTTCTAAGGTTTAGCCCAAAGCAGCGCTATGGTGAGGGATCTCCTGGCCTTGCAGTGCATTGAATGACTGTGCTAGCTCAGGATGGTGCTAAACTACAGCATCTGGAACCATGGTCCTTAATGCCGCTGTGGTAAACCATCAATTTGCATGTTTTCCCACAGTGGGTGAGAAGAGTTTGAGAATCACTGAATGATGTACAAGATGAGCCTCTTTGTGCCATTTTCCAAGAACAAAAAAAGAGGGAATGTCTGCCCTGTGCCAGTGCAAACTCTAGTCTGGTATGCTTTCTGTATTCAGGAATCTTTTATAATTTTAAACTGTGCAAATGAATATGTCCCCTAACAGTGGTTCTAACCTACAGAAAATTGGAATTGTTGAGAAATTCACCATTTCATACAAAAGAAAGGTCAATTCTTAAGTTTAGCTAGAAGTGCTTCACATTTCTATCACCACTTTTCAGAAATAAACTGAAAGTAACTTTATCTGCTCTCTGGTTTTTGGTCTGTTGTTCAGCCACCTTCTCTCTACTATCTCAGTGATTTACAGTGAAAGATGGACACTCACCATCTAAAAAATCAAACTATTGCATTAAGCTGACCTTACTCACAGTGTCTGGAACCTAATGCAGCCAGCTGCAAGACATTCACTGGTTTACCATAGTACAGAAAACAGACACTGAATTAACACAAGTGTGCCTGAATGCACTACAGGGTCTACCTGTCTTGAGATCACATTAGTTGTTACATAAATACTTTTTGGTTACCTTGGTTGTCTGTTTGTAAACTATCTCTGCTTTTGTGAAGCAATGACTGACTCAGTCTGTTTATATATAAACAGAAAGGAAAATTTTGGCTTCCTTATTTCTCCATGGCCTCCTTCTGCAACTATTAATTGTGAAATAGCAATAGTCTCACTGAAATAACAGGGCTAAGTAGAAATAGACAACTAAACTAAAAGAACTATAATGTGCAATATTATTTAAGTGGAGGAACATGTTAATTAATGCATGCTTTATCTGAGTCCAGTTTTTTGTTCAAAGTTTTACAGTAACTCCTGCTGGGAAAAGAAAACTTCAACAAAAACATAAGTTAATAAGCTGTTCTGCTTCCATTTCAATAGATTTCTCTTGTTGGGTAGATTATGCCATGATTTCAGTATGTTCCCAGGCCTTGCAGTGAAAGGCTTGTGTGTTTGTATCATCTGCTCTAATGAACAGGAGTTGAAAGAGGTCGTGTCCACTTCCTTGCTGTTTTCTGGGATTATGAAATAAAGGTAGCATGACCTTAGGAATGACCTTTCTATAAGAGTGAATTATTGCTTGAAAGCTCTTTAAGACAAAGGGTTTTATTTTCCACAACTTGCAATTTCTGTTCACAGATGCCTGAACATGTTCATATTTCTCATGCTCTAAAATGCAGTGCAAGGTAGTGGGCTATATACAGTTCAGATTCATGCACTGGTCTTCACGGTTCATTTCATTAAGAAAATTCTTTGGAAAATAAGGGATGAAATTGTCAAGTGTCATGTGTAGGCCAATGGGTTACTTTTATGCCTCTGAACTAATACAAGGACTGTCTCCTACTATTTGTTTAACACCTTGCACAATAGGCTCCAGATTCCAGCCAAGACCATGTTAAGTGGGCCTCAGACATACAGCGCAAATGCATTTTGCTTTCCATTCTCACACATTATTTTTCCCTGATGTCCAAGCAATTTTGCAGTGCTGGAACAAGTACTGGAATTGGTATTAGTGTCTGGCTGTATCAGGGCTTGGGGCAGTGACAACTGTGAATTGTGTCTGATTGCAATCACTTTACAAGGCCAAATTGTTTCTTAGGGCAGTGGTATTGGTCTAATACTTATGGACAAAGGAGTTGACCTATTCTTTCTTGAGGTTTATGCGTATAAATGATGATTAAGTTAGCTATGTCTCTAGGTTCTCCTCTGATGTTTTTCCAAGACACCAAATAGAGCTTACTGCTTCTCAGAGACACGAGTAATATGTAGAGAAGAAGAAAGAACAAGAATGTGAAGATGCTTAATTATTTTAAAATAATTTTAAATGAGAAGGAATTTATCACAGAACAATAATGAAGGTCACATTTCATCTGAAGGGTCAAATTTGCTTTGCAGTTTTTTATACAATTTTCAGTACAAAATTACTTTTTTTATTCTTCGAAAGAGAAATGCTTACCTTTACATTAAGGAATATTTCTTTTGCGAGTTTTGAAAGAGTTTAATTAATTATCTACTAAAATTCTCTTGCAGCTCAACATGACTACATTCTTTGCTGTGCTAAACATCTGTCATCCGTCATCACCAACAGGAACCATATAGATACATAATGGGTCAAGTTGTAGGGTTCTTATTCATTCTATTCAGCATTGATTCACAGATTCACCAATGTACATATCTGCAGTGAATAAACAAGAGGCTTGGCTATAAACTCAGTAGAAATTTTCAAGGAGTGTCTAGAAGTGCTGTCTCCTGTGAGTTTTAAGTTGTGGCCTAGAAAAGAAGACCTAAAATAATACAAAACCCCTAAACATTTTCTTTGACTAGACTAAGAATCTCCAAGAACATGCTACACATTCCAGTAGTAGTTGGTGGTCAGCACAGAGAGAGAAATTTCTTAAGCCTACACTTGTAAAAGCATGCACTTATGAATCTAAGAGTGAATTGATCTACTGCATAGATATACACAGGGTCTTTATCTTGGCCCACCCACATAAAATATGTGAATTCATTAAGAAGAAATGAGTAGTTGTCTTAAGCACAACTCTCATATTTTCTCTTGATGAATTCTGTGGGGGTTGGGCTTATAAACCTTGTAAAAGCTGAAATGAATATAACCTTTTATATAAAACAATTTCTTTTGCTCAGAAAGAAGGATTCAATTTACAATTATTATTTTTGCTGTGCAAATGTTTTTAGAGCCTTCTGTATTAACAAGAAACTAAGATATGGTCAATGTAGTTTGGTGACAGTAAGATTGTCAAGGATTTGCATTGTCAGAAATCAGAAAGCATAGAAATTTGGCATGGTTCAGAGGTTTGATTTCACAGGGACCACATATCTAATTGGAAATGGCTGGGATTACTGGGTTGTGCTGTGTGAATTCACTGTGTGTTCGATACATAGCTTTCTGAAAAAAGCGTCAGTTTTGGAAGATTAATATGTGATGGCACGTGCTGTTGTACTGGAGTTGTATAAAGCCTTGCAAGCAAAATGAAACAGAACAAAAGGGGAAAGAGCAATCTTTAATATAACTTGTCTAGATATTGAAATGAAGATCAGTAGGCATTCCTAAAAAAAATTATTCTCAAAGTTATATGAAGACAACACTTACAGGAGTAAACACACATTGGTAAAAATACAGGAAGTTGCAAGTAAATAAAAAATACACTCTAAAGAAAACTACTTCAGGAAGAAAATAAGAACAAATTCTACATATTTTATTTCATTAGATATTTGCTTCCTATAATTTTGTGACATTATAGAGCATTCTAAAACCAACTTAACACATATTTATAAATGGGATATTCTTACATTCATGTGTGTGCATAAATAGAAGCATAGTGCAAACGTGCATAAATAAATGCTGGTGAGGTTAAATCCTATAAGCCTTACAAAAGCTACAAAAAGAATAGGCAATCAGAGTAATAATTCTGACAGCTTTTGAAAATCCCACACTTGCTCTTCAGCTGCCTTCAACAGCTAAGAAATGATACACTGGGGAAAGTGGGAAGTACAGAAACAAAGCCAAAAAAAGTAGGTGAGAAGTAGGAAAGAGTTTACTACACATCACTTGCTAGCTTTTGAAATGTAGCACAAATTTTCTGCATATCAAATAAAGCTTCAAGATGTGTATACTAATAATTTCAGATATCCTGGAAGTTAATGCACTCTTATTTTACCAAAATATTTTACTGGAAACTAAGGAAAATGGGTATCGTTAGAAAAAGCTAGGCCAAAGAGAGAGAGGGAAAGTTCAATCAAGGCCAAGTGTACAAAAAGTTATCAATAAGGCACTGACAAATCACAAAACTGTATCAAAAATTCCAAGTTTCCAATGATCTATTATTTTTTATTTGCTTTGTAATGACAAGGCTTACAGTTTTCCATGTGCTGGACTTTCAATTAAAATATCAAATGTTTTGAAACTTTGTTTGGAGAACTGTCAACTCCAGACACACTTCTGGTGAGGTTTTTGGGTGGACTTGCTGTCTGAGGTGATCCTGGAACAATGAAAATAGACACTGAGTTGCTTCTTTCTGTCCAGGTAAGTAAGTCAGGCTTGCTTAAGCAGGAAAAATAAGAAGAACTAAGAGAAGGTGATAATTCTTCCTTTAATATCTTTTTTTTTTTTAATGAAAAAAACAAAATTCTGGATGAGCTGGATAAGAAGGAAAAAGTAATTCTACCCACAATGTAAACAGAAATCTCCTTAGGATTCTTTAATATTTTGGTAAAGGGAAACAATGCCCAGTCCACATGGAATAACTTTCCTTGTTCTTAGAGATTCAGATTCATCCTTCTACATTTTCACATACTATTATCTGTCTTTTCAAATTTGGCATTCCTATTTTGGGAAATTTCTGGTAGGACACCACCTGTCAGAGTATCTCATGCAGTGAATGGATATATACCTATCAAGTTTAGCAATCACAAAGCTCAAAATAGAAAAAAAAAAAAAGTATTAAAATTGCCATGGAAGAGAAACAAGAGATTTGGAACTTGAGAATAAGATTTTTTCCCAGAAAATATGAGCCACGGGACTTTTAGAAACATGTACAGACTACACTGTCATGGACATGATGTAGAGGCAAGGGCTGGATGCTTAACATTCATCCTCCTAATTTCCTCTAGCTTCCTTAAGAAATAAATTTAGGCACATAGATTAGAAAAGAGCTCCAGCATCTTCTCACATGTCTCAGGATTTGGAGGATGTAGGGACACTTTGCAGGAAAGTCCAAGTTGCATAATATTAAGGTGTGTTAAAATGTGGCATTTAAAATCCAGTGTAAACCTTCCTTAGATGAACTTAGGTTTTTGTGGCTCCTTCAAAACCCTAGAAGTACGGATTCATGAGGCATACAGTCCCTCAATATGAGATGTAAAAATAATCCTCAAAAGTGAATTTTTAGATTTTTCAGAAGTACTTTTTTTCATTTTATTTAGCTACAACATGTAACATAGATATGTTTGTCAGTATTTACTTGAGAAAATTAGATTCCTTGAATGTGGATTACAGTTCATGAATAGTACTTCCTCCTGTACTCATTTCAATAAGTATTTATCTTATGCAATAAAAACAAGCTTCTATTTCTATCCCATATACTTTCATTTTGTATGTTGTTGATTTCAATATTTAGTACCACCCATAATCTCAGAAAAAGCAAAATGCTTCAGTGAAGATTTCTTCTTCGTCAGGACCTTTACTAGATTTTAGTTCCCATGAAAACAAATATGTAAAGAATTTTGGCTGATGATACTAAATAAAACTTTGCAATATCAGTTTACCACCACTGCTAGATTTCTTTTGGAAATATTGTTTCTATTCTGTTTAAACAAACAGAGACAAGCTGTCTGCTTTGGAAATCCTTTTATTGACCCTAGCTACTTACAATATCCACAAATATCTCTTTCTAGTGTACCTGAATCATGTCTTCATGCTTTACCAATATATGTCTATCAGAAGGCCAGCATAGATGCCTATCACAAAGAGGTGTTATTACTTAATAAAAAATAAATTTTGAATTAATTAACTATGTTTCTATGGATCCAAGTGTTTAAAGAAAACTACAATGCACAATCCAAATTTATAATGCAAAATTAACATTATGTAGATTCATAAAAATTAGGAAGATCACTTGTAGCAATGCAACAGTAGCTGTTTCAAGTGACCACTTTGTTCAGAATAAAAATTACTGTGATGAAAATTACTTATCTACAGTGAAACAATTTGCTTCCTTCAGAGAAGGGCTTTCTTAGTATAATGGGAAAAAAAGACTTCTTTTTAATATAACTTTCTGCTCAAAATTACTCATAATCTAGTAATGATTTCCAGAACTGAGATATTAATAAATTTTCCAAATACACTTTAAACTTGAACATCCTACTCTATCATCATGCACAGCATGACAAATTATATTGTATTGCTAGAAAAGTCAGATATACCACTACAATAACTATTAAGAGTTATCTCTGTTAATGGTAGGTTCTGGCCAGAGGGTATTCAACATTGCTAGTTGCCTACTTTAAATTAAGCAAGAGAAAATGTAGTTTTTAGACCCAGACTCCTATATCACTAGTAGCTAATTATGAAAGGGCCAAAGCTCCTGAAGATACTGCATTTAACATGTATTCACATCTGAAGATCCATGTAACATCTCACACCATTTAGCTAAATGCCTTAATTTAGCAGCTGGCTCTTTCTCCTGTTCAAAATGTTGTTGGTGTGGTGTGTCCTCTTTTCACACATCTACTTCTTACTCATGTTCAGCCAATCAGACATAGGCCTTGCCTATATCAAGATGAGTACATGCTTGAACAGTTGCATAAATAACACTGAACTACTAAATTGGAGTCTGTCAGTACGTTATTGGCTACATATGCCATAGGTGACTGAGGAAGGTGTGAAAAGAATGAATCATGATTTCCCAACCTGCTTCAGTTGAAGTACCATATTTTCACAAACACTTGAATGTGCACACACACACTACAGAGTGTCCAGAAAAGAAATGCATCCGTACAGAAATGTGATGCTTGCAACCTGAATCACCTGAAGGCGTAAGAGAGAAAATTACATATATTGTCCCTACCACACTGTTTTGCATTAACACTATATATTATGCCTCTGCAAGTGTGACCTCTTATAAAACAGGGATAAATGCCTAGGACGTAGCTGCAATATTGCACTGCTGTACCATTGTGGGATTTCATACCCAGCTGATTTCTTTTTCATAATATATAACCAAAAAAGGAGACATGGTCAGGAAGTGTATCATTTTTCTCAAATTTGTTGCCCTTGTACAATGACATGCTTCCTCTAGGTACACAGCAGACACCTGGAGGAACCATGATGAGGTAACAAACCATTGGAGTGATTAAAAAGGGTAAAATATTTTATGATCCTGGAAGTAGGAAACTAGCAGGAAGGAAGGAAGCAGAATGAGAAGAGCATTTTCTTCCACAAAAATGAAACAGCTGTGACAAACAGCTGCAGCACAGTCAGTGTTGATTTTATGGAGAGCTTCTTCAGAAAGGTGTCAACCAAAGCCTCCAAACCCAGGATCAATCCAGCCATGAAAGGTGAACATTGTACATGAATGAAGGCAAAATTGATTTCAGAAGACAGAAGGAAATCTGCCTTTTACAAATTAAACTGTTTTATTCTTGTTCTTTCTTCTGAGGACATGAAGAACAATAGTCACACCTCTTACCATGTTCTGAATTTTTTTATTTCTACTTTTTTAAATAAAATATATCCTGTTTTGAGACATACAGTAGAGAAGGTACAATGAAGTTAAAATTCAGCAAGAAACAGAAGCCTGAAAACCTAAGAAGTTCATAGCCAGACATTTACAGTATTTTTGCTTCCTGGTTAACAACAACTAACGGACACAACTAAGCAAAATGCTTGCTTAAAAGCTGTTCCTTTTAGCTTCACTCTTGCAATAAACATTAATGCCAATAGAGTCAGAGAAGATCAAATTTTATATTCCTCATATTCAATGATGAAATCAAGTGATAAAACACATAGCACAAAACCTAAAACTAAAATACTCAGAAGAACTACAAAAGATATTTCTAAATCATTTGTGCTGATAAACTGTCAGTCTCTTCCTATTGGAACCACTCATCTGGAAGCGCTTGTTAAGTGATGTCTTACATTTCAGGAAGATGTGAAAACTAATACACAGTTTGTATCATGGAACAGACCATCTGCTGTGAAAAGTTCCCATATCAAAAGAACAGAGGGACTAGTTCCCAATTAATTAGCTATTTTAGGAGAGAGAATTGGATATACCCTTTCCAAGATGGTTACAGTTGAGAAGACATCTGTCTGTCAAGCTTTGTCTGTTTGTCTGTATGTCTAGCTAGAATATTGGAGAAAAGTCAGAGAGATGTTTATTGTTTATATCTTTTTTCTTCCTCCCCTCCAGCCCCCCCATCCCCAAATCAAAGCCATCCCAGGAACTGAGTCATCAAATATAGTCATAGCCTTTTTTATCCAATGTTGTTTTGTTCTCTTGTGCATGGTAAATATACAAACGTCCCAATGAAGGCATATCAAGGACAAAGGGTATTATGGGAGTAGATCTCAGATGTTATTTATAGCAAGATTTTCTGGTGCAGAGCTATTAATAGCAACTCATTGCACAAGAGGTGAATGAACAATACAGATGTCTGAGTCTCCATTGAAGGAGCTATTATTTTCCTGAAGAAAAGCCCTGTTTGTACAAGGCACCATTTACAAGTCTATTGTGTTTTTTATAGTGATGAAATAATGTTGTTTTTATCTCTTTCAGCTGAGCTGAGCTGCTGGCTTCCGTTTGGCAGCTTCACAAACAATCTGTGTGCAGCAAGCCACACTTAGCAGGTCCCCAGAGTGGGTGACAGGAAAGATTGCACACCGAGACAGGGAGACAGTGTGGCTTCCTCATAAAAACGAACTTTGAAGCTGTGCAGCATAGGGAAGTCTAGCTAAGAGAGCAGATTTTAAAAGCCCAAGAGAGTTTCACAAAAAGTAACTAAAAATGTAGTTTTAGCTCAATGCTCTGAGGTTGTGAAAAGTAATGTGGGCATTTATGACATGGGTATATCAGTAGACCTATTCCTACTTTTGTTTTTGTTTTACCTTTCTTTTCTAAGAATAATAGGTTTGACACCTTATAATCCCCACGAACTCAAAGCAATCACCAAACTAAGAACATGGGAACACATAAAGAAAACCCTAGTTTCCTTACACGGTGCATGATGAAGCAGTTTACTATAAAGCACTCCGGAAGTTATGTCTATAAAAAAGAAGGCAGTAATGACAGTGGGAGCTACAGTCATTTCCATAATAAAGTTGTAATATCAAACCCATGGTTTTGGTTAAGCCCATTTAGGTAATGACCAGTCATAAATCCCTGAGAAACTCATTTACATGAGTCTTGACTAGCTACTTAACAGCTCAAAACTTTACCAGAACATTTTCTAATCTTTGAGAACTTTTTCCTTATCTTCCTTCTCTGTTTTCACTTTCAAAAGATCCCAGTAGCCAAATGAAAAACCATGCTGGTAATATAAATTATCTTTTAATTTTTTTTCCACAATTTTCCATGTTTTGTAACTTTATTTCATGAGATAAAGCCACATCTTAAGTGGTTTGAAAGTTGCCTTGAAAAGATCTGGCAGGAATACATGCCAGTTTATTTCCCGAAAAGCATTTTTCATTGCAAAACTGAGTTTTTGAAAGTAGTTCTGTTTTTTCTGTGGATGGACCTTTTGTGCTAATCTCACAAATTTCATCTCTAAATTAAATTAATGGTACCACCACTAGGAAATTATTCATTAATATGAATGATCTCTATAATGATGTCCAAATAAAGTTTATACATTTCAGGGGGTTTGATCGAGGTTGTTCAAGACAACCCTGATCTCAAAATTCGATATTATGGAATGAATAGTCTTTATTTTCTTGGGGAAAACCATTTGAATCATTGGAAACTGGTAACAGTATTTTTTTCTGCTCCGGCTCTTCCAGTTTCAGTCAATAATGAAATTCAGTAAATACAATTCAGTCTGACCCAATATCTCCAGCACACACCTTACATCTCTACATATCTGTCATGTAAGAGAAAGAGACATGAGAGGCAGAATACAGAGTTTCTTGAGAAGGCTCATTTATGATAGGAAAACAAAACTTTATCAGCTTTTATTTGACCCAGTACCTCCAACAATATTTGACTATTGAATATAAGAGGAATTTCTGACGGAAAATTAGGGTAATATTTTTACTGGGAATTGCATCTAAAATTGTGACTTTGTCTTGACATGTAGTAACAGACAAATAAAAAATCGAGTTTGTTGAAGGAATTCAATCACCACGAATTATTCATGCACCTTTAGACAAACAATGATATACCAGAAACTATATTTTCTCCCCTGAATGAAGCATGCAAATTAGTATCCTCATTGATTAATTAATTGAGAATTCATAAATAGTGAATGGTTTTGACTCAAACAGAATGAGAAATGTATAACTCTAATCCAACATTCGGTTCATAAATTGAGCAACAGTAAGTAAAATGACAGCATAAGGACATCAACAAACTAATTTTAGGAATCATGTACAAAATAAAAACCCACCCCAATGTACTATTTCCATATTCAACAATTTTATAAATTTATTTCTGGGATTATGGATCATGTTACCAGCATCCTTTGGAATGATGTTGTTAAAACGTTCTCCTTTTTGATTTGCTTTGAACTATAATTGACAAAAATTATAATTATTATGGAAAATACCTATTTTTCTATTGATTCAACATTTAAGATCACGGTGACCTTCAGAGTTAATTAGACACTTTACAGCAGTAAGGTGGATTTATTACTATGATACACCAGAAAAATTTGGAGTAGTTTAAAGCAAGTTTTGTTTTGTTCTGTATTTCTTAGATCAGCTTGAACATGGGAAGATATCTTAAAGATTTGATGGTAAAAAATTGCTTCTACTATGAACCTTATTATGAACAGTCACATTCATTTCTTGTGATGGAGGTTTTGGAATCAAGAACAGCACCACATAAATTAAATGGTCTTTAGTGCATTATAAATAATTCTCTCTTAGTGAACATTTACCTTCTGAAAGCTGCAGTGGAAACTGTAGTCCTTTATTCAGCCATATGCTACAGGCCAAGTCTGGTACAAACAGCTGCAAGGGAGTTCCCCACAATTGCCCTGCCAACAATTTGAAGACTGATTTGGAAAACCTAACCTCTGCATGTGCATTTTAGACACTGCATTAGCAAAACCTGTCTCTTTCTTAAGAACAACCTGACATTCTTGCAGATTTGGATGACCTAAATCTTTAAGATTTCCTAATAAACATCCCAGATACTCCCCAAACTTTTCTTTTTAGCCATCAGCTCAGGATCATAAGCAAGTGAACAGCAACAAACATAGGTAGAATTTATGCATATACTGTTAATATTCTTGAAGTCATGCTTTACCTTGCCAAACATTTACACTATGTTTTCAAATGAAACACTGCAAGTTTTTTAAGTTTATTTTTCTCATTTAGTCACTGATACCTGAAGTTCTGTACATATTTATAATGTTGATTTAATATACAGAGATGCCTTTTTCTATCAGATTGCTGAAGACTAGGAAATAGGTTTCCTGCCTTTTTTCCCTTTCCTAGGTCTATTGAGCCATGCCTTGTAAGAAATTACTAATGCCTGTAAGTAAATGACGTCCCATCAATAAGGACTATAATGATGTCTTTGGTGCATGAAGTGAAATTATTTCAAGTTGCAAAAGACCTCCAGGAAAGGGTCAGAAGGTGGGATCCCAAGAAATAAATCATAGGTGTCTATAGGGAGTTTCTTTTGTATTAAAGGAAAGATTAATTACAGACACAAGGCTTGACAGTAAGTTGAACTATAGGTGGGTCTGTGTCCAGTGGTTCAAGCAGAGGCCTGAGAGTTGAGTATTATGACTCTTACTGAATATGTGTCTTTGAGCAATTTATCCTTCCACCTTTTGTTTACCCTTCAGTAAAGCAGGTGCACCCTGTACTTCCGATTTTAAAATACCACGGTTGAATTATGATTTCAGCAAGACAATAAAGTGATTTCTTTTATCCTTATCAATGTAGTTGACCAGACACCTCATTACTGAGGGGAAAGTGTTTTTATACAAGCATTTTTAATATTTTATTAAATGGGTAAATATTCTTCTGAAATCATTGAGAAATAAAATACTGACACAAGCTTAGATAAGTCATATCCAAAAAACCTACTGAATAGATTCAGTGAAGGTCTAATATGAAGATTAAGTGGAAATTCTCCAGTTGATTCCAAATGATAAATGATGAAGCTCTAAATCAGCTTAGGAATATGTTAGACACGTACAAAACATAAGGAATAATATCTAGATTTTATATAATAAAAGTAGCCTTGACTAATGTGACATAAACAGATGTTCACATAACCTCTGTATTTGCAATTTAAATTTGTAGAATACAAAGGAATTTAAAGAAATGAAAGTTTAGGAGATGGGATGATATGGACCAGGTTTATAGACATGTAAAGAAATCACAGTGAATATGTTTTGATAAACATTTATGTGTGATTTATTGATGGGATAAGCCTTCAAGTTAAGATCTGAAGTGCATTGACAGCAAAGTTTAAATCCATAGCTGGGCATACAAACTCAGGATTAGAAATTAATGAAATAGATTTCTGTATTTTTGTCATGGAAGTTATTTGACTTTACTGAACTCTAAGAAACTCCTTTACATGATTCATTTGCACTTACTGACTGCATTAAAGCAGCTTATTTTGGTTTAGATAAATTACTAGCATAACTGAAAAAGAGTTTGATATATTATAAATGGCAGGGGGTTATGCAAATACTACATTCATGTATTCAAAATGCACTTATTGCTATGTTTGATTTATTAAGTATCTGTTCTGGGGTACTTTAAAACAGATGACATAAAAGTTATCAATTTGTACATACTTAATAATTTGCATATGAAAAAACCATATAGTACACCATAAATAAGAACCTGTAATAACCTATCCTCAGGAACGTAGCCTTTATTCAGATCCAAAAATTTCCAAAAATGCAAATGCCTTTGTTCATGGCATGCTATGTATATTGTTGTACAGCACATCATATGCTGTATTTTATGCCTATAAAGGTGGGAAGCTTGAATCATACATCAAATAATAAATAACATCCACCTTCTTCTTGTTTACTTTCTAAGTGGGCAGTCCTGCAAAGGGCACCCATGAACATCCCAAATTGCAAAGGACCACACTCAGTAGTGATGTATCTTGGATTAGGAAATATGCAATAACATTAACTACAGTGATAGCTTTCTGTAGTCTACCCTATGTCATGGACTCAGCTATTTCCCACTTCTCCCCACCCAATTACCTTCAAGCACTTGGATATTTTTTTCCATAGCCCAAATTCCAGTAATGTAGAATTAAAGACACTACCACCCCTTCCTTCCCATGAACACTTAGTATGTCAGCAAGGCCTTCTGTCAGCAGATCCAGACATTCCCTGCCTGCCCTCTGAGTTGGCCAGATGATGCATATTTGTATGAGTGTGGCACCAAGCCCAAGATAATAGACTTTGCCACCCAAGGAATGTGAAGGTATACATAATTTAAATCCTCAGTCTGATCTGTCCTGACTATCCTCAGCCTTTCCCTTATCCCAAAGATCAGGCTTGAAGTGACTTATTTAACATTATTGTCTTATCTTTAGCTGATACTATTACAATGAAAAGGAAAATTAAAATGAAAGGCATCCAGAGAAAGACAATACATGTGAGACTGTGTCAGTCTTTCAGGACACTGACAGGAGAATTTATCTATCAAGGGGAAATTCTGTTCCCTTTTGAAGACTTCCCATGAATCTTACCACATAAACTATATAACAATGCTCAGGCAGAGAAGGAAACAAGGTCTTCAACTTCCTGATGAAGTCCTTCAGCTGCCAGACTGATACTTAAGTTTTCTACAGGACAGGATGAGTGTCAAAAATATTTAAGTGAGCTGATCATCTAAATTTAAACCTACATGTCTTTTATGGACCTCTCCCCTTCTGGGTTCAGCTGGGATAGAGTTAATTTTCTTCCTAGTAGCTGGTATAGTGCTGTGGTTTGGATTTAGCATGAGAATAATGTGATAATACACTGATGTTTTGGCTGTTGCTAAGTGGTGCTCATACTATGCCAAGGACTTTTAATCTTCCCATGCTCTGCAAGCAAGAAAGTGTGCAAGAACCTGGGGGGAGACACCATAACTGTGACAGCTGACCCAAACAGACCAAAGGGACATTCCATACCATATGACATCATGTTCAGTGTATAAACTAGGGGGCTTGGCCAGAGTGCACAGCAATAGCTGCTTGGGGACTGGCTGGGCATTGGTCTACCAAGAATGGAAGGAGCTTTAGAGTAAATAAGAGACAGATTTTTCATGTTTATCCACTACCAATATGTGTTTTTTAACATTACAGATAATGTATTTTCCATTTCTCAACTTTCTGAATTCTGATGGACAAGGGTCATCAAACATTAAGGGTTCTGGACCCTCACAGAGTTGCCTGCCACAAGCCTCTTGCATGAACTACCAAATAGTATGTTTTCAACTCTAAAATAAAATTTCTTGAGAAGTCTTGCAATAAGTTCCTTAAGTACAGCTGACTTTTCCATGGCTTTCACTCAAGAGTGGCCAAAGCAGGTATAAATAAACTCATAAACTTTATTTATCCACCACATCAGCTAACCTTACTCTGTGAATACAAAGAGTCTCCTAGAGATGTCATCTCATTCCAGAGATGTCCTTCTGGTGTCTGTCCTCTCTGATTTCGTGTCTATGTCCATCCTTCTAAGTTGTCTCTTATAATCAGGGGACTGCAGTTCTTTGGATAAGCCATCAGTGAGGAGTCTGAGTGGACACTTTGAGGACCATCGTCTCAGTAGGGGACAAGGAGACTGACAAGTCCTCTCCCTGTCAGTCACTCTGTAAAAATAACTGAATAGCAAAAAAGGATTTAAAAAAAAACCATGCATGTACAATTTAAAGTAATTCCTCTCTTTTAAACAGAACAGTAGACAATACACAGAATAGCTAAGGCACCAAAAGTCAACAAAAATAGAGAGAAGATCAGCAACAACAACAACAACAAAAAAATATTTCCATGCTTCTTTGACATTAGTGTCTCATTTTTCTAGGATGTTATAATAAACAAGGAAGTGTCTGTGAAACTGCTGAAACACGGTAAAACCTCAGTCAGTTCAAGATACAATAGCAAGGGAGAAAAATATTATACTTTTACTCTTTTCCTTTCTAAATATAATGCTCTCTACTTTGAACTTTGCTCCAGAAAGTAGAGTTATTTTGACAGTAAATGATTCAGAAGTGCAGCAGGTTATGCCAACAGCTCCAGAGATCTATTTTAAACCTGAAGAGACAGGAACAATTAATTTTTTTTTTCTCTCCAGACCATTTTAATGCCAGAAAACAAAGCCTGTCTGCTTCCGGAAGGATGATATGTTTCTCACTCAGGAAAACATCAGGCTCCAGAATTTTATCCTTTACAAACTGAAGAACAGGAAAAAAGATTTAGGTTCCTGGTATGCTAACAATTAGTATTAATTCACAATCATGCACCAACAACCGGCTCATTTGGGAAAGATTGTTTTCAGGACTGAGAGCTGCTTGTTGGATAAAAGCAATAAGGATGTGAAAGAAAAATGCTGCTCCATAACACTGATCAAGCTTTTCTGTTTCTTTTTATTATATCTTCTTTCCACTGATGAAAGACCAAACTGTATTTTGGGTGTATGTAAATGGAAGTAATATCAGGCAATGCTGAATTGCAATTAAAACATTTTACCCTAAGCTACCATGATTGCTACAACCCTTCCAAAAGTTGGTGGTTTGGGTTGTATTAAATTGATGTTTTGAGACACACAAACCTGCAGGATACATTTCAATAGGAAATAAAACATTGCTTTTTGGTAAGAGTCATGGAGGATTTGAGTGACAATGCCTGAGCACATTAGGACTATTAGTCTTTCCACTCTTGCTCATCACTAGTTTAATAGGGTTTCAGAATGATTTTTTTCAGTTTTGTGCTTTGCCCTCAAAACTTTACTTCCAGCTCCCCCTCCTTTCCCAAACTGAGATTGTCCCAAATAAATGCTGATGGGTTTGAGACTTAATGGACTCTCACAAATGCAGAAGGCAGCCTTTTTAAAATTTATGTGCTAGTGAGTATAGGCAGACAGTTGCAAACTCAAACATACTAGGTCTGACCTGGCAGGACTGCCCTCCTCAGGGTTTAGATACAGTTCAACCTCCTCTAAAGTCAATATACCAGTTCTGGCAAAGACTATGCAATGAACTCATGAACTGGAGCCTTTGGTCTCTTACAGACAGCTATGAAAACCAAATTAAAAGATTTTGGTGGCTTTACATAGTCCTTTGGTCTCTGTTGAGAGACATTTTAATCTTAAAGGTGGGTGCAGAAAGCTGAACACTTTCCCCGGGTTACTTGCCATGGCAGGTCACACACTACAGTCCAATTATGCAGTACTATACGGCCTCTGCCTGTGGAATGTGTGACATGGCAGGAAAATAAATAATTTAATAAAGAAGGCTGACATCCTGTAAAACATCTGGTAAACCATTCCTTGGGTTGTTTAACAGGATATATTCAGTAAATATGTAACCAGTCCTCTTCTTCCTATATCCATTTAAGTACATGGAAAAGCTTCTATTGACATCAAGACCTGTTGAAACAAGACATACATATCAGTGTTGTCAAACTGCTGTGTGCAAGAAGGATATGTAAAAGGAACACAGTGTTTATACAAAAGCCTGCATCCTGCAGAGTAAAGCAAAATTTCCATTTCTGGTTTTCCAGTCTACCAAGCCATAAGCAGGGGTATTTTTTGGTTAGGTTTGGGTTTTTGGGGTTTTTTTTTTTGGGTGCAGAAATATGCACTGTTTGAGTAATGCTTTCAGATAAAATAAAAACGATATTAACATTGGAATTATATCCAGTTCATTAATTTATTACCAGAATATTTTATGTATTGCAATTTTGTAGCTGTACAAAGGAACATTTTTAAGTAGCCAGGCAATAGTGAAACCTCATTTAAAATGAAAAATATGTCTCTTACTCACATACTTGTGTAGATAAAAATGAGGCAGGGCATAGAGTTGCAGAAAACCCAAATGGTTCAGAGAAGGTGCTGCTGTATGTTTGAAAAGACAACTGTTTTTGAAATATATCAATGACAACAGAGTTGTCAGAATTCTTCATCATTTCGTTTTAGAAGAAATGTTACTCCACTACACTTATTAATCATCACTGGCTATAGCAACAGCCAAATACTAGAAAGGGTAAAAATTTATTGGCATATCAAGAATATGTGGGACAAAGCATTTCAAACCTGATGTTTCAAATTGTGTTTCCTTTTTACCTAAATAAAGTGAATTAAAATGCCATCCAAACTCAAAAATAATATCCAAAACACTGTCTGCTGGATATTAAAATCTCAACTATTTATCACACATTCCTAAATACTATTTTTTTTTATTAGCAAATAGTTGAAAATCTCCTTCATTTACTTAAAATTTTAGTACCTCAGAATTTATACTTTCAGCATTTAAAAGCCATGTGGTTCTTTGGGAAGGCTAGGCATATAGAAAAGAATAATCACTTCACAGTTTCATAACGTGTTGAGTTCTTTAAATTTTTACTTTAACTAATTTTTTTCTTTTTTCCTACCTTGACTGTAAAGTATCTTGGAAATTTTTAACTTTGTCACCTATTTCTAAGAGGAATTTTAGTAAAATACTGCTCCCTACTAAAATGGAAGGATGTTTTGCATGAAGTGGTAATATTCAATAGAAAAATTTCCAAACTAGTAGCTGAGGGATGTATGCATTCCAAGCAAAGCTTCACTTCTACACACTTTCAAAGTATACGAGTAAGAAAAAAATATTATACAAACGAAGGAAGACATCAAAGTGGAAAGAGTTAGTCTTTATGGCCAGGAAAGGCCTTTTCTTCACATGGACACTATTGACATCCTGAACTGACATTCTTCTTTCCCTTCATTTATGCAGGTTAAGTATGTGATATAGTTAACCATGTTAGAAGGCTGAGAAATGCAGGTCTGACTTAAGGTTTTGTGACATGAATCAGGATCTGTCTGTAGCTTAAGTCAGGAATGTTTTACACAAAACATCGGCCAAATGTCCTGCTCAGGACCCAAGACTTAGACTCTCACCAAACAGTTTTACAGTAGGATTAAATGTGCCTCTAAACATATAGTCGCTGAAGCATGACCTTACTCCTCAAGACATTAGGAAATACCCAAATGGATTTTTTTGTGTGTAATTCTGGGAGGCAAGATACTTATAATTTTTGGTTTTACATAAAGTACAACTGATGTGACAGTTTGGCATGAATGCGCAAGTCCTTCACTGAGCCAATTAAAATCCTTTTTTTTTTTTCAAAAAGAATTAAGATTTTAAACCAATATTCATTATATTCTTTTTATTTCAGCATGCCCTCTGTCTTTCTTAGTTCACACGCAAAGTATCTTTATGCTCCAGACTCCAGTGGGTGATATCTGTTTGGAATTAAGATATAAGCAAGTCAAAGCATTTATCATGTGTCTTTCATTTTAACTTTAAACATTTCAAAATAGCTAACTACATTTAGGTGAATTAAAATGAAATACGAATTAAAAATCTGACTCTCCCTCTTTCTCTTATTTGGTGTCTCCCTCTCATATAATTTAACTAAAATTATGTAATCTTCTGCAATTTGAATAGACCAATTAGAAAAGGGCATGAATAAATGCATAGTGTAGATGATGTGTACTGAACCGTCCTTATTAAATCAAGGGATGCTTCTGGTTTTGCTATTCCCATTGACAACCCTCTTCCATATCACAGCCAGCTGGCAATTAATGGAATCAGATTTAAAACAGGCAATGGGGAGAAATCAGCTTCTGTGTAGTCATTCTTACACCAGACATATGTGTGTCTGCTTTACATATGCCTGCATTGTGTGTGCATTTGTATTGGTATTGTATGTATAAGGATGTATAATTTTTCCCCTGTGTCACTACAAAGATATGCAATATATTTCCTAATGTATTAGCATCCCACAAATATTAGTACATACTGTCAATTTTTCTTAAACTGATTTTAACCCTGATTTCAATATAGACAGATTGCTACTAAATAGATATGCTAGATAGATTATTAATATTTGTTTGTTTCTAAAAAAAAAAAAAAAAACCCCACACCATCCTGCCCCCAAAAACCCAGCACAACCACCAAAGAAAAAGTCACACTTGAGGTGTACAGTGAACTGCACTCAGAATAGTTTGGAGTTGACAGAAGTCAGAAAAAAAATTAAACAGTGCTTGTCTTATGGATTTGACACATTTCATTTACAATGTTTTCTGGGGAGAGGATATAGTAGATTTTTTTTTAATTTTGGGGGTATTTTTCATAGATAAACACAACTTACAGCCAGGATTTCTTTCTGGTGTTTCAACTAATATTTCATCATCATCATTTCCTACCAGTTCAGTCATTTTTCTTGAAAGATTCCCAGTTACTGAAATGGGATGTGAGTGAAGAACCTGTATAATTTAGGTACCTCAGAATGGGAAGCACATACACAGCATACTAAACAGGGGACACAGCCATTAGAAATGCTAACGAAAAGGATGTGTATCTCAGATTTCCCTCATCTATCTACCTGTAGCCCTCAATTAGACACATCTACGGAAATTAAAATGTAAGCCCCAATACCCTCCTTTCTTTGCACATCCCTATTGGAAAAGGCAGAAATCAACATTTTGTTCCTGGGATGCAACCGCAAGGCAGGGAAGAGAGTAGAAGTGAAAGCACAGCAAGGAGCATAAGCGTGTATATCATAGATGAGATGCCCCTCCAGAAAGCCAGAATTCTAATCCTTGTCCTCAGCAGCTTCCATATCTTACCAAAGACTCTTTAATGAAAATGGCATCAGCAGTGTTTGGATCTGAACTTAAAAATTCTTACTTTTATTCTTATTTTTAAAACTTCTTCCCAGCTGATATTCTCATCTGTAAGCTACAACATGAACCTGCATTTTGTGCCCAGTCTTCCACAGCTCTCAAGTCCTTTCTTCTCTCTGAACACTGATGTGACCCCAGCAATGGGATGAGTGCTCTCATCCCTTCCCTGTTTCCCTCCCATGGCCTACAGCATCCTTGCACCCCATCAGGCTGAAGATGGGATATTCTAGCCTCTCAATTGCTGTAAATGTGTCCTAGCCTTTTAGCTACTACATTTCAGGAGGCACATTCTCCTCATGTGTTTCCGAATGAAACCTTTTTTTGTGTTCTTATAGTTGCTGAGCATTAGGTTGGTCCTGTCAGTGAATTTCAGGGAGAAATCTTAAAGACTGCCTGCAGGAATGTCTAATTGTGAATCCCAAATATTTAAGATGGGAAGATCCCATGCTGTTGAGATCTTCTGCAAAGATACAATTTGGGTATATAAAGAACGAATTAATAATTTTGCACTGCAAGACACAATGAAAAGCTTGTGGTGAAACATTGCAATCCTAGTATTTTAATATCCTAATTTACAATCCACTTAACATATAAAACCTGTAAAGAACTTGACGTTAGAGATCTGGATGATTCATGAATCCTAATTACATTACACCTATATTGCCCATATTTTAGGTTTGGGTGTTTTGTTGTTGGTTTATTTATTTATTTGATTGTTTCAGTTTTGGGTTTTGTGTCCCGTCCCGTCCCCCCCCCAGATCGTTGTTCCATTATTTTACCAATGATAAAAATGAAATGTAAACCAGCAATTTCTGGGAACAATTTGTTTTGTATTTATGTTTATTTATTTATTTTTCAGAAACCTACTCTGTAGCACCATCTAGTGAGAGCCAGGAGGACCAGTTATTCTGTTTCCATGTTTGGAGAACCTCCATGGATTTGCAGCCTTCATAGCATCTTGTAGTCTTCATGGGAGCAAGACAAGAAAAACGAAGTCTCCATGCAGACAGAGTGTATGTGTGTGTCCTCTGTCATGTCAGCCATCCTGAACAGAAAGTCTACCCCAGGGTGAAAGACATTATTAGAGAAAGACATAGAGAATCTTTAGACAAGGTTCATTATGGACAGAATACAAAATACACCTTGACTATAAAATATTATTCACTTTAGAACCAAAGTTTCCAAGTTTTCATTGTGTTGAACCAAGCATATCATCAGCAGTTAACAACCTGTGTTACTAACAATGGTGTAATTAAGAGCAGAATTTTTTCCAGTAACTGATATGATCACCAAGTGTCCAAAGTGGAGAAGAAAATCCAAAGCGATAAGTAGTACGACTGGAGACACAGATTTGTGTGAGTCTTAAATTTTTGCCCAATTTAGTGCAGTTTCTATGTAAATCTTTCCTTTGAAGGTGGAAAAAGACTTACCTCACTTATGGTAGAAAAATATATATATTCAGAACTATCTATGTAGGTGGTTATATAAATAAATAAAACCCCTAAACGGAATAGTCCATCACCACATAATATACGAGCTACAATAACACTGCATCATACTCGAGTTAAATTCTAGCTCCACTCATTATCTTAATGACTGATACATGGACTCCCACTGTGATCATGGCAGCCATATGTGCCTTGCATCCAGTGTCAGTTGTGTAAGACATGCAGAAAAATACAATTACTCTCTTGCAAAGAATGAGAAAAATCCAATCTTTATAATACCAAAGGAAGTCAGATTCCTTTGGGTTTAATAACCTCAATTATAGGCTATTTTTTTCTTCTGTTTTTAAGAAAGCTGATAAAAGCACAGGCTTTAGAAAGGGGAGTGGTGTTGCTTCTTGTAAATGAAAAGCAGGTACATTTGTTCAAATAGGAAATACCTGTTAAGATATAATTATTGAGTCTTGTACACAATAATTTACTTGGAATTCCACTGAAGTATAAAATGGTTACTGAAGTATAAAAAGATTATTACAACATCCAGACTTCTTTGATTCTCCAGATACAACTGACTAAATGGAAGTAATTGGCCAGTAGACTATCAGACCACCTTTCTCGAGGTTTTTTTTTTGTCAGTCTATTCAGACTCAACTCTCAAATTCAGTTAGAGCCTGCAGATGTCAATGAATGTTAATGGAACTGAGCCTGAAATTGTATGTTCTTTAGTACAACAGTCTGTCTCTGCAGAACAACAAGCATTGGTCTCAGTTTAGGTAATTAGAAAAATCATCTACTACTACTACTAAAAACAATAATAATAATAATAAACTTACAAGTTAAACTTTGAAATACTGCATCGAGCTTACCGAACTCACAGAAGTTTCAGAATGAAACAGAAATTGTCATGATAAAAACAGTAAGCTTTGAACTTCCTGAATTTAAAAATTAATTGTGGATTTGTAGATGAACTCATTGGATAAATAGGTAGTTTTAATATATTAATTATTAAAT
>NW_010253456.1:0-214 GCF_000690775.1 Eurypyga helias
TTAACTTTTCGGGGTGCCGATATCCACCGTGATCATGGTGTAGAGCGGGTACCTCTCCAACCGTAACACCTTGTACCTCAATGTGTTGAAACCGTCCGAATTCATCGTCTCCCTCGTGTGAGCGATCCGGTCGAACCTAACCGAACCCCCCCCGGACGGGGAGAGAGAGAGAGAGAGAGAAAACGGGCGGGCAAACTGTATTTCTCAGGTTGCA
>NW_010253456.1:450-1502 GCF_000690775.1 Eurypyga helias
CCCCCCCCCCCCCCCCGCCATGCACGTGACCCTAATGTATGGGGCGGGTTGAAGGAGGGGGACGGCGTCACGTACCTCTCGGGATTGGGTTCGTTTTTCCGATCGCGGGAATGTCGGATCATCCTACATTTCCCGACGCCGGCGTCCGGGCGGGATATTCCCATCCCTTTAAACACCAACCTGAGCCAGGGGGGAGGGGAGAGAAAATGTACCAACGCCGCCAATTCCCCCCGGGGAGGGGAGTTGGGGGAGTGTTTCCTACCTGTTGTAAATATCGTTTCCTACCTGTTGTAAATATCGTCGTCTTCGCCCCCCCAACCCCAATAATTATTGGGGAACCCGTTGATCCGGATGAATTGCTCTTTGCTCAAGGCCGAGACGCCCCCGAAATACTGCTTGTAAGGCAACCTGAGGGCGAGGGAGGGCGAGAAAAGTCGGCAGGAGAAACGGGGCATCCCGGCACACCACACGCACCCCAAAATCCCGCTTTTCGCCCTGGAAAGGGAGCTTTTCGCCTCACGAATAGCGCTTTTCGTCCCCAAATCCCTCTCTTCGCCCCGAAAATGGAGATTGTCACCTCACAAACTGCTCTTTTTGCCCCCAAATCCCGCTTATCACCCGGAACACAGGGATTTTCACCTCACAAACTGAGCTTTTTGCCCCAAACTCCCGCTTTTTGCTTTGAAAAGGGAGATTTTCACCTCACAAATTGCAATTTTGCCCCCAAAAGGGAGATTTTCACCTCACAAATTGTGCTTTTCGCCCCAAAAATCGTGTTTTCCACCCCAAAAACGGGCATTTTCACCCCACAGACTGCACTTTTTACCCCAAAATCCCAATTTTCGCCCTGAAAACAGAGATTTTCACCTCACAAACTCCGCTTTTCGCCCCAAAAATGGAGATTTTCACCTCACAAATTGCGCTTTTCGCCCCAAAATCCCACTTTTTACCCTGAAAATGGGGATTTTCACCTCACAATTTGCAATTTTGGCCCCAAATCCACCTTTTCGCCCCGAAAACGGAGAAAAGATTTTCACCTCACAAACTGCGCA
>NW_010253457.1:0-6700 GCF_000690775.1 Eurypyga helias
ACCATTCTGTGATTCTATGATCAAGGGAAATGAAAATAAGTTCTTTACTTGACACTCATGGGACCACATCTAAATACTAAGTGCGGTTTTGGGCTCCACAGTATGGAAAAGATGCAGTCTTCATCCTTGGTGGTTTGATGATCAGTCTTAATAGTCATGAATAACCTGATCTGACCTCAAAGCTGAGTCTATGTTGAGAAGGAGTATGCAGTAGAGACCTCCTGAGGTCCCTTCTAACTTCAATTATCCTCTAGTCCTATGATTAGGAGGGACAGAAAGACAAGGCTGAAAGAAGAGGCTTCAGATCCAGAAAAAATGCACCTTATTTCACGATTCTGCCTCCTAACCTGTGCACCCTCAAAGAAAAAGTGAGAAGTGACTTCTCCAGCTAGGTAAGCACATAAAAATATCTCCTTGAAAAACAGCTGCCAACCTGAAACACCTCAGTATGAGGAGCACAGGGAAGTTCAGCCACAATCCCCACACCAGCAAGAGGGAAACAGGTGTAAGTAAAAGCTAGACACAGCTTTCCACCCCAGGAAGGTGTGAGTAGTCATTATGAAAGCATTTCTTTCTCAGACATTTGCATATTAGCACCTTGATGACACTGTCTGTCTTTTGTTTAAAGTAAGTTTGAAAGGTTCCAAGATGCAATGTATTTTTAATGTACTGTTTTCATTTTAGGCTATCCCTGGGACTATACTGTCTAGTAGTTTTCCCTTAATTTGTCTCTCTCAGTTTTGCAGAATAACTAATGTGAACCCAGGGGCATCAGGTATAATTCTACCAAATATAGCCTACTGACGGATGGGAGAAAGAGATGCAGCTTGTTACTATATCTCAGACTTACCGGAGTCAGAGGTTCAGGTTTATTTAGCCCTTGAAAGCAAACAGTGAGAGGAGCAAGTAAGTGGAATCTCAAATTTCTTCAGAGGTAAATATTCCCTAATATTAGCAGCTCTGCTCTTACCTCACCATATATCAGAGGACATACTACATCCTTTTTTTGAAAAAGTATTTTCTACAGCCTAGGTTCAGTGGCATAAAATAGATAAAGAGTAGCAGAAGGTAGTGCTTGACCAGCTGTGTGATGTTACGAACAATATTGTTGCTTATAAGTCAGCTGGGTATATAAAGCAATTTCCCCTGTGAGAAGGGCTATTAGTAAATGCTGCTAATAAAAAATTACAATAACAGTAATAATATCTTTCATTTTTAATAGCATCTTTGATCCTAAAGGGGCAGCTATTTTACTGCATGTTTTTCAATTAAAAAAGGCATTCCTTTTTTATGGCCTCCATCCTATTCATCCTGATTACTGCCTGTTTAAGGAAAAAAAATAAACCTGTAGCTTTGGAAAATCTACGATTACTTTGCATTTCCACATTCCCTGTTTATTGCAAGGCCTCTGTAGGCTTTCCACACATAGTGCAGTAGGGTGATTCCATTTATCTCCAGTCATTGATATGATATGACATGGTATTATGCCTCCTAATGTTTATATTGCATTAGATCCTTTTATGTTAAGATCTCCAGACAAGTAATCACACTCCATTGTGCTAGATGCTGTATTGAGATTTGTCAGAAAAGGCAGTCCACAGTCCAGAGAGTCGATAGCCTAAACCAGATGGGGCACTGGAATGCAATTTATCCAGTGAGGGCCTCAAACACAGATACAAACTTTAAGCAACTTACCAGACTCATACAGGAAGTCTATGGAAGAATAGGGAACAAATAATTTCTGGGTTCAGTTCTGTTTTCACAAAAGATAAAATTTGGAAAAGTTTAATTCTGTACATGTGTCATGAACCAACAGAAAGTAAAGGATTGGGATAAACTCTCTGAATGTCAGGATCATCCAAGGTTTAGCCAGTGCTTGGCTTTAGACCAGAGTATTCTATACTGTAGCATTCCATTTACTAAAATTACTTGAGGAATCAAAAATTTTTTGCCCCAAGTTGAATCCTTCATCTAGGTAGTAGTTTTTTGTCAAGCTGAAGTGTATCTAGTAAGTATAATTTTTTTATGGGAATAACTCTTCAAATTAAGCAGTATTTTTTACCTTTATTTTTAGATTGTTCAGCAAGATTTTAGATAAGTATGAATAAGCCTTCCCCAGACCATATTGCCCTGCAAGCTTTGCTGCAGCCCTCCCAGAGAGAAGGCCTTCCCTATGGAAATGCCTCAGCTTCCCCTTCTGTAGTACCAGGGGGGTGTGGTAGGTCAGAGACGGAGTGGAACAGTGACACCCCTTGAGACTTCACAGCACCCCTTCTCCAAAAGTGATACTGCTCAAGTCGAGTTTTGTTTCTTGGTTTCAGCATCACGAAAGATACAAACACTATGGCACACTTCTGTTTTTGAGGAGTCCATAACAGAATTGCATTAAAATGGTGTAACTCACCCCAGTGGTGATCCTGCCAAGCAAGTAAGGGCTTGAAGAAGGTCAGAAGGGGGTTCTAAAACAAGACTGATTTTTCAAATATGACATGTAATTAGAAACAAATGTCCCCATTTTCTTGATGAGGCCTTTTGGGCCCCTTGAGGGAGCAGTATTTTCATGCTTTTGGGCTGATATGAGTGTAGAATTAGACTGGTCAGGTGTCTCAGTTGCTATGGTCCATATGGATTTTTACATCAGCCAGAAATTAATGGAGCAGATGCCACCCCAACCTCATTTCTCTAAACCATAACACCACTGCTGGAGAAGGTTGTTGTGCTAAGCCAATGCCACTATGTTTGGGTAATTCTCCATGCAAAGAAAAGTCCCTGAGTTTCCTTCTGAAATTAGCCTTATGACCTTTGCAGCCTGAAGAAAGGCAGAAGGAAGATACCATAGGCTAGGATCAGATCCCTACATATGTATTAAATGTCCAGCAGTTTGAATGTTTACCCAGATTTTGTCCACAGTACCTCAGCTTCCTGACCTTAAAAATCACCTATGCAAATGTACACTTCCTTCAGCATCTGGTGTTGGGCTGGAAGAGGACTATGAAAAAGGAAGAGATTAGACTGAACTGAATGCGTGTTTCAATCAACTTCAAATGTTTGTGAGTTCTGGTACTGAATTTCAACACAGCTATTAATATTAGCAGAAAACTCTTCCCAGTGGTGCAGGTAAAGGTGACACACCTCTCATCTGCGTTCAGAAAAAAAAAAAGGTTTTGTTTGCCAGTTTTTCTGTCGTATTGGTCTTTGGAATACCAAGTTATACCTTCTCAAATATTCATGAGTAACATGTTTGTGTGCCTATAGGTATATGTAGATACTGTATTGGACTTTCTTTTAGATCAGACTTAATATTTAGATCAGACTTAGTACTTGCTCCATCCAAACAAAAACAATCTTAAGTCTTACGAAGCTTTTGAATTCTTTGAAAGTGGAGGGATTTATAAATCCACAACTGGAACGCAATTAACTGCAAACCTTAAAAGCCAGATTATGTTTCCATAACATGAGGACAAGTATGACCTTATTGTAAAACTATGTGTTTTAGCCTATGGGTAAAAGTGGTACATGAGGGGATTATTTATGTTTAGGTGTGTAAATAAATAGTGAGCCTTTGGACACCCTTCTCGTATTTCCAGTGGAGTCTGCCAAGAGTCTTTTATTTCTGTTATGGCTTCAGGACATTAAGACCACAGGAACATAGCTAAATTAGATGTTGCAAATGCAAAAGTACCTGTGGAACCTCTCACCTCCACATTGACCTGATACAGTTGAGCATGAGCTTTACTTAAATACAGTGACAGTACCATGATGCTCTGGTAACCTGCTCGCAGACTAAACCATTCTCTATGTAGAAGTAGCAGACCTGGGTCCTTGGTAATGTATCTATCTGATCATGACAGAAGTTTAATCCTGTACTCGTCATGACGGTAGACTGGAAATAATTCTAGGGAAATGGACTGCATTTTCCAAATACTTTGCTTTGTTTTATTTGTCTGTAGAAGGTCATACATTGAGATAGTTAGTAGATTTTGTAGAGGCAAAATATTACTGAAATAATTAAAGGTGAGCTGTAAAGACAATCAATAATCAGAAAGTCATATTCTTTTAACATTTAACTTACCAAAATCCCAACTCTTTATGAAATATTGTTCCATTACTTCAAAAATATTAGAAAAATAACAACAAAAAGTTCCATGGTATTATATACTCTGAAATGACCATAACCAGTCATAGGCCATCATTGTTTTAGTGTCTTGTGTGATTAATATTTTTTACACATGGACAAGACTGGTATATATATATCTACATATTATCTTTGTACTCAGCCTGGAAGCTCCCTGCATGATTGAAAGTGCCTGTTCTGGAGCATCATCCCTGTACTATATCTTGCATAGTACTCTGTTGTAGGCCAATTTTAGGAAGAGTGCCATAAAAATTCCTCCTTAATCTCCTATGAAGTTAGGTTTGATAACATTCAAGCACTCGGATGCTTCAGTATCCATTCTTTTGTACAATACTCCACTAACTCATCCAGCAATTAGGAGTTTTGTGCTTTCTTCAAGTGGGGAATGCTTGAACCCATATCTTCCACATGTTAGTGAAGTGCTCAAGACATGAGGTATTCTGGTTAACTTGTTCTCCACCCATTTTCTTGAAGTGCAGCCAGAAATGCTAGCATCATGGGCCAGGAGGAGTACAGCCAAGAAGAAACCTGACTCTAGCTTAAGGTTCAGACATTTGGTTAGTAAGGGAAAAAACCAGAGATGCCAGACACTCCTCCATAATATGTATGTGTATTATATAACAGTTAAAACAGTCTTGGGAGCAGAGTTAAGAGACATAAAGTCTATTATTATTAAGTACCCACCTGAGAAGATGACTAAATATGTATTGGTTTTTTTCTGCTTTCAGTAGCCCTGAGAAATACAGATTCAATGAATCTTCGCCTGTCCTTTCTCCAGTCTGCGGGTAAAATCATTGCAGCATTCACTGCTTTCCTCGTTTTCTTTTAATTAGCACTTGATTCCTGTGAAGGGCTTTTGAACATGTTCCCATGTGCCTGGTTGCCAAGCAGATCATCACCTTCTAGCTATTGTGTATTTGGAAGGCAATTTTCTTGGGCTATTTATTAAGGAAATGCAAGAACACTCATGTTTTATTCTGCCAGCACCAAGTATGATGTAATATCAAAGGTTAACATGAGAGGCAGAAAAAACAATTGTGTAAGAAGTTTATAGTTATCAGAGTGCTCACAGGTATTCACTGGGATATAAGTGCTGCATACTGTTCAAACAAATAATTAAATATAATCTTTACCCTGAAAGAAAGACATCCTAAGTAAACAAGGAAGATTCAAAAGAGATTAGGAAATCAAGGTACAGAACAGCAAGATGACCTGCCTCAGATCAAAAAAACAGAAATAGAGCCAGCAAGACACTCCCATGTTCCTGCCACCCAGCTCAGTGCCCAGCATGCCATACATATTTCCTTACCTGGATATGTTTTCATGTTTGAGATACATAAAATCCTGAAACCTCTGCTTAGACAAAGTCTACCCTTTCATGAAATTAGGCAAGCTATTAATGTTATGCCTTGATAACAGTGCTTCGTAGTTCTCCTTTTTCCAAGGACATGCCTTTTCCAATAAGAAACACGAGCAGTATTTGACTTAAAAAGGGGCTTGAGGGTTCAACTATAAAAATCAATAAAAATCTGTTTATGGGAGAATTTTCAGTGGCTTGATGGTAAACAAAATAACTGGTGATCTCAATTTCTAAACAGCTCATCAGTATGGACTTTCACACAGAATTTTACAATATAGACTACATATGTATATATACAACTACAGATGTATGTATATATACACATGTGTACATATTATACAGATGTGTATATATACGTGGGCAAATTCTGCTGTTCATAACTGAACTATATTCCCACTGAATAGCATAGAATTTGGCTCTGTTTGAGAATACCATTCTGTTTGGAAAAAGTTAAATCCTGTCTGAAATGCAGAACATCTTCTTGGACCTCCTTCAGCTTTACTGTGTATGCAATTAATAATTCAAGATTCAGAAAAGAGAAACAAAGAAGAGGAAGCTCACCAAACATGGGTTTGCTTGAGAAACAGAGAAAAATCTCCCTAAGGTATTAGTAACATTGAAAGATGATGGAAATCCTTGACCTTTCAGTGGTCAAGATTATGGATAGACTATACTGTATATGATATGATCTCTTAGCGGGGTATCTTTTTAAGGGTCAGCTGCTCAAAGAAAAGGTTAATGTTTACTGACATGTACAAAATGGGCCTGCAAAACTTCAGCCAACTGGAAACCCTTGTCAGTTGGAAGTCTAATTAGATTAATTCAGCTTAATTATGTATAGTGTTTAATTACAGTTAGAGGCTAACAGATATACTTTAAATATCCTAGTCTCAAAATTAGTGTCAGCCTTAAGTAGTCCATGTCATATGTACCAGTTTAAATATTGCTCAGTTTCACAGAAAATATTAATATTATTACATTATGCCAAACAGCCTTGTCTAGCACGTGAAATATGATCTGTCAAATGTTTATTTCAGTTTTTGAACTGAAGTGATTAGTTGTTACAGCAATTGATACATCACAGATTATTTGTCATACTCTAATGATTCAGAACAGTAATGGCTGAGGTTTCAACCATTTTTGTCACCTGTGTGGTAAAAGCAGGGGAAGGCATATTCTTGAAAACTTGAATACTACCATTTTCC
>NW_010253457.1:6731-13968 GCF_000690775.1 Eurypyga helias
ACACATGGAACTGAATTCTGGAATGACAGACAGAAGATTTTGTGTACTATTTTTAAACTGAGCTGAGAAAAAAAAAATCATATGGAAAGAAAGAATCAAATGCATATAATTAAGACTCCTAACCTGTTCATTACAGCTGTGTGAAAATACAGTGCTTCTCAGTTCACAGCAGCTGTATGAGCTCTTCCTAGAACATTGCCACATTAGAGATGGATGACTTTGAAGTGGCCAGATGCAAACAAAATGTATAGCAACATTTTGATTTGCTCTGTGTTGTGCCACAAACCTTAGACTGGTGTCATTTTTCTTTCTACCACGCTGGACTTAGGTAGAAGTTACTGGGAAAACTTATGTGTTTTTCCCAAGTGATAGTTC
The DNA here is from genome assembly GCF_000690775.1 of Eurypyga helias. Lineage (NCBI taxonomy): Eukaryota > Metazoa > Chordata > Aves > Eurypygiformes > Eurypygidae > Eurypyga > Eurypyga helias. The sequence goes on from NW_010253457.1 coordinate 7,107, forward strand.
AGGACCAGAGAGGGGAATCTTCACTAATCACTTATGAATAAAAAAAGTGCTGTGTTCGGTATCAAGCTAGAGAAGCATTTGGATCGTAACTTAAAATACAGTATGGGACTCTTATCAGAAGCTTCCTCACCTTTCATCTTTACTTTTTCCTGTGGATCTTAAAGGTTAAATTTTACTGGTAGAAACCTGTCATTAACAAATTTAAATTTACATGGGAAACTGTTCACAAAAGAAGCTTTCTTACTTGTGTAGGGAAAAATTTTCTGTCAAGTATTTAAGATAATTTTGGCACAAGAGGAGGCTAATGATCCAGATGAGAGTCTGACCTGCACTTCTGAGGTGTACTTCAGACCATCAGTGAGTGGAGGAACACTGTAGGACAAAACATGACTTTGCAGTTATCACACAAGATAGTTGAGGAGTATCAGCTCAATCCAAACAGACTGTCAAAAAAACATGTGTCTTCAGTTATTTGTATTTCTATACTATATTAAAACGACTAAATTATATATTTCATGTTATGCATGCATGGAGGGAGAAAGCTTTTTCCATTTTACATTATTTCCATTTAAAATTAAATTAAAATTTATTTGTTCTCTGGAAACACACATGGCAATATAAATAAAATGTAGCAGTAAAGAATGCAAGAAGTGAAAGTATCGAATTCTCAAGAATAGATGAAACTCCTTGTTTCTCCTCTTTCCTGCTCTTGTTTTGTTGATTCATTTTTGTTCCTTGGAAAATTCTTTTCGACATAACCATGAATCCAATCAATATATTCAGGTCACAGAAATAACAGAGAGAAAAAGATTGAAAGTGATTTCTTGACTAAAAGAGCAATTTCTCTACCACCTCTCCCCAGATAGCTTACCTTCAGCCCATCTTAATTCGAATGGGAATACTAGTAGAAATGTCTCAAATTACTTCAATTGCAGCAGAAAAAAGCAAGGAATATGGTAGAAAAGTACATACCCTTGACCTATGTGGGACTTACCCAAAATAACCCAATTATTTGTTATAAAAATAACTGTTACACCTATACTACTATGTAGTGGTGATAGCTGTGTGGGAAATGGCATTAATAAAGCACCTTTGACCACTTCACCTGAAGCCAGATCACTAATCCATCTGGCCTGGGACAATTTCCAACACTCCCAATCTGTCAACAGTTCCGAACAGCTGCCATTTCAAAAATAAAGCCTGCCTTCCAGTCAAATGTCTTCTTTCCCTCAAGATACAGCATTTTCCTTTTCTTTGCTCCTCCTCTCATAAATTCCACTGATGTGACATGGGATCAATAACTGTTCCTTAAAAAGGTGACTGAAGAAGTGGCAGATCCAGTAGCTGATAAACCATCTTCACCTGAGCTGATAAAAGATTATTCACACTCATGGTCTGGGACTCCAGATTCTAAAGAAATATGAGAATCATTTCTGCCTTAAAAAAAGAGTGAAACATTATACTCAAAAGTGCAAAAAGGGTACATAATATCCGCATTTGACTTCCTCCTACACACATAATTTTTTTTATATGCTTGTGAAAATTCTGTGGGATGACATTCTATTTTATCGTAATGCTGCAGTCAGTAGAATTTAAATTAAATTTCTGTGTGAGAAGTGATGATAGGGGACTGTTTGAGAACTGTTTGAGGGAAAAGACACTCCACTGATCCCCTTTGCTCCAAATTTTCACCTGCAATATTTCCATAGTTTTTAATACAGCCAGGTTTATACCTTTGGGAGTCACCTGGGAGTAAAACAAGATCATCCATAGGTACAGGCGACTGTGTGAACATGGGTTTCCTCCTCAAAGCAGAAGGATTTATACTTATTGAAGGCTGCTTCCCTCTCCTTGAGTACCTCTATCACATTCCCCTTGAAGTGGGAGAAAGCCCTTGCAGTATTTTAAATGGTATAATTAGTGTCTGTACAGCTCTGCTGTCACTGCCAACTAAGTGTGGAACTAGCTAGTTCAAGTACTCCTGTTGCATGGTTCCCTGTACAACCCAGGCATGCTCTGCATCACAATGTCCAGAACAATAGTTGACATCTTATATTTTTATTTCTGCCTATAGCAGGCTGTAACAGAGGACAAATGTATCTGCATGCAGTAGAGGAGTTTAAACTCCTGTGGAGATTCAATAGCAAAAATGTAAGTTGTTTTCATTAAGAAGATTTTTATTTCAGTTGTCTGACATTTTCAACTTAAGGTAAACTTGTTACCCAGCTGCAGAGAGACAAAACAGCACGACCAAGAGAGCTGCTTAAAATTTACTGAAAAGTTTTTAAATGATTTCCCCTGCATTCCTGGGAAACATTGTAATAGCAACTAAGTAATGGTTGGAAGCATGGTTTTATTTTGTATTTATTTATTTTTCTGTTACTTGAATCTTTAAGACACAAGTAATATGATAATTCCTAATGAGTGCCAGCAACATTTTTTATGTAATACCAGAAATACAGCTAGTCATGAAACGCAGTAACAGCATATTAACTGCCATGAACTCAATCACACCAAATCTATATAAATGGTGAATTTGGCATTGCGACTCACATGGCATTGTACATGAAATTCTTGTTAGAGCAAATCCTACCTACTTCTCCAATTCATTTAGATGAAGTTACAAGTACTCATTACTGCCAAGGATGTTTAATAAGGACCTTAAACCACAGCCTTGAAAGTGGAAAAAGTCACTTAAAAAAAAAATAAATATATAGAACTGGGCATTTATTATGTAAATCAATAGCATTGTAGATAAAGATCCTATAACACTCAGTAGAAAATGCAGTGGTTTTTAACCATCCTACAGATAAGGCTATGGTTGGTGTATGGCATGCAGAAACCTTTAAAAAGAAACTATGCAAAACGTATATTCTACTTGAAGTCCACAAATATTTTATGTTAGTTTGCATGGGAACTTGTTAAGTGTTAGCATAAATAGGATAGTAAATAGGATAGTTTCATTAATTCTATGTTCTATCAGTTTATTCCATCCCCAGGAAACACTATTTAGGAAGATAAACTTTTCTTCATGAATTTTCCACTAAAGCAAACAAAAAATATTTCCTGGGAAACAGTCTTTGGTCTTAAAGAGCAATAGGTGATATCACTTTTTCCAGACCAAGTCCTTTTCTCACGTCTAGAGTTTGGTTTTTTTTTTAATAGAGCTGTTAGAAAACACACTCTCTGCAATCCAGATATTGTGCAAGTATGCAATTTATCTTGTTGTATTTACCTAACTAGCTGTGGATAAGAAAGCATGGGGTTTTTCTTCTCTCTGAGCACTGTTGAATGGAGTTTTTCCTTTAACAAATCCCATTTTACTGTATTAAACCCAGAAATCCATTATCAGCCACTTAAGTGAAGTTACTTTAGTCCTGAGATGTCATAGTTTTAGAAAGCTTTGGTTTATGCTTAAAGCTTTGGTAACTAGATAGTCTGTCATTGAGTGGGAAACACATTAATTCACATGGGAGAATGAAACCAGAAGTGGTGAAAATTTGTCACCACTTCTTAATAGCACTGTTGTGGCAAAATAATATCTCTTTAGAAGTTCTTTTGATGTTAAATTTGATACTGTAACAACTGCAATATAAATAAACTGGGCTAAAATAACCCCGAACTTGATTTTAAGTATTTCAGGACTTCAAAAATACAGAAATGAATATTGTTGTCTATATGGTGTGGCAAAGTTGTAGAAGTTGGTTTTTTTCATGCGGAGAGTTGGTTGTTCAGAATTTGGAAGGAGCCATATATCCAACAGTGTTCGGTGAAACATCCTAATTAGTGACTGATTTTTGAGAATTCAACAGCACTCAGAAACAGTCCTGAGAATTTATTCTAGTCCCAATTACAGATTTGAGACTATAGGAGTTCCTAAGGAACTTGCCATTGGAATTCCTTATGTGTGATAACCCTACATTCCCCAAAAAAGGATAGGGTGTAGAACGAATAACGTGAGAAACATATGGCAACGGTAACTCAAATGGTCTGCAGGAAGGATTAAGATTCAAAATGGAAATGGCTTTACCTTAGAAGCTTCCTAGGTGATGGAAATAAAGAGTTGAAGAAAACAGTACGCTGACAAAAATTTTACACCCCTCTAAAAATATAAGCATAGTCACTGTGGATTCATGATGAAAACTTTATAATACCACAAACCCAAACAACATAAAACCGCCTACCTGGCCGCCCTTTTTAACCTCTGGATAGAACTGGTGCATGACTGATTGGCGCTAACTGTGGAAATATGCCACGAGGGGCAGAAAAACAAGGTTTTCAATTTGGGCTTATTGTTTGCAGAAACTATCTTGGCTCCATAAATAGCTCTACTTCAAGTAAATGTGGAGGACGCTCGGCAGCTATTTATCCCACTGCTGTAATCTGGGGAGGCTTCTGGCTGGGCTGACAGCCATCCCATACATGCCACACAGGAAAAAAAAAAAGGCTCAAGGTACACAGTACAAGTCCTCACGTGAGAAAAGGCTTCCAAGGGGAAAGGGGGCTCAGTGAGTTTCACACTCACTCCTCTGCTTCTGGACTTGAGATTGTACCTTGGGACACAGTTTGGACAAAGACAGTTTGGGTTTTGGTATTGCTGTACTACAAGCAGGTTAAGAGGATGCCAGCACCTCAGAAGCAAGCAAACTCAATTCTGCAGAGTCAGCAGAGGCATTATCTGGAAGAATTTTGACATGGGGCCCCTTTTACTTTAGGTGTGGGTGGGATTATCAAGAGGATGCACGAATGTTTGTTAAACACAGCAGAGCTGCCCTGTTTGACACCGCACAAACTGATGAGACTGTAAAAATTCCTCAGGGCTTTATGGAAAATAGATCCTTGTTTTAATTCTGTCCTATGATTCGTTACTGCTTCATTTTTTTTTTTTTTTTACACCCACAGGGGACACCCACTGACTTAGCTCTCTATCCTGCACAGTTTATAAACCATAGTTTAGCTTGCGTTAGCACAGCAATACCTCAGAGCTGTGTGAGAACTCAAGGCTTTATGTCGTGCATCCAGAAAGCCTATTTAGAATTTACCACGTCTCACATTGTCAAACCTTTTTTCCTAGCATTAGATCCACTGAAACATCTGTAAGTCTGCCCTGCTAAATAAAAGAGCCTGACTTTTAGGAGAGAATGAAAGCAGCTCTTGTAGATTCTGTGTTTATAGCATGTCATATGGTACAGCTTGGTCAGAATATTTTTGAAGTTAAATACTGTTTACGGAAGTTCCAAAACAAAAATCAATCCAAGAAAAAATTTTCAAATAAAAGATTTCTGGTTTGTAAAATGTTGTCAGCCTTGCCGATCTACAAAAAATGGCTTTGTCTGTGTAGCTTTAACATAGGGGATTGATTTAATTTTCATTTTCAGCTGAAATAATTACACTTGTACAGTCATGGGGTTATGGTGCTGCTTTATTTCAAGAACAATCAGTCCTGCGTGCACTGCAACTTGTGGGTAGGCAAGGACGCATGCCCCACACCCCTGTCCACAGAGGAAAAGTTCCTCGAGTGCTGCGTTACATACTGAAATACCTCTACATCCAAGGAGGCTACTTGAACATGTAACCACAACCTTGTTCCAGGTGTGCCACATGTCAGAACAGGCTTTAGAAAGCCAGATATCTTCAGAGGGAGTACTTTGATCTTTCTGTTCCTCAAGTACAAAACTAAGCCAAACTAAAAGTGAACATCCTAGTTGAATGTGTTTTAGTAATTTGCCCAGGAATGTGATGTCCCCTGAAAGCAAATGCATAGCTTTCTCTTTTGGTTCTTCTCTCAGACATTAATTACCTTTTTGTTAAGCAGAATGTTATATGAAGTAGTTTTTTAAGCTACAAATTCCAAACCAGGATCTTAATTAACCTCTATCGAAGCACAGGACACACTACTTGTGTCCAAATTCCCCAGTCAGACCACAGCTCTCATGGACTTCTGCGTCTCTCCCCTAGTGGGGATCTTGGGAATTTCTGTTTGTCTGAGGAAGGGTTATGTATTGTGCATGTGACTGGTTCTACTTCACCTGAGTCTCATGACAGCATTTTCAGGAGATAATGGTCAAGATCTCAGTTTTCCTTAAAATGGCGAAGGAAATTTTCGCCAGGAAAAGGAAATCTGTAACTGCAGAAAGAATTTTGAAAACGTGAAACGCTTCGCCAACCTGTGGAATCCACAAGTCAAGTAAAATACTTTCCTCCTCTTTATTTTTAAAGTTTTTATGTTTTTTAGCCAGATTCTTTCTTTACTATTGTTTTTTTCTGTAGAGAAGGTGGAGGTAAGGGTTGAACTCACACTTATACTTACCTATTTTTTTATTCTTTGAGGCTGACAATGAGCTTTTGCTAGCCTTCCGACTACAGGTGAAATCAGGGTTATGCTGATTTCATTATAGATTAAATAAAGGGCAACTAGTCTCCAAACAGCAGCAGCAACCAACTCCTTCTCAAAGGCAAGTTAAGGTCAGTGTGTCATGATCTATCTGAACCCAAGAAGATCCAAAGGGACTCACTCCTTCCCTGTAGTGTTTATGGCAGTCCTAAAGAAAAGGCTGGTGTGAGACCTTAAGAGGAAACACAGCCTGACTGACAGCCTGGGTAGTGTTTGGTGGATCAGAGGAATTTGCAGTGCCTGTGTCAAACCAGCTGTTTTCCTCCCAGTATTCTGTGAGGAGTGCAAGAGGCTCTCCTTTTCCTTCTTATAAATGGCCCTGCAGCCTGAAGGTAAGGGTTTGATGCTGGACAACCGAGGCCGTGCATTCCTTGTTTAATTGTTAGCTCCTTGCCTCTATAATTTTAGATGTGAGTAATTGTTTTTTTCCCTCTTTCCTTTTATTTTTTTTTTCTTGCATCAGTGGAA
>NW_010253457.1:14003-15799 GCF_000690775.1 Eurypyga helias
GACGTTTTCCTGGAATATAATATTATGCCATGGGGTGTCAGAAGCAGACAAAGCTAAACAATGACAAGCGACTGAGTTTATGCATACTTTTCTTCTTGTTCCTTTTTGAGCCATAAAATATTGGAAGCTACTAATTTTACCATTAAAAACAATTATTTTTCTACCTCCTGGGCAGCAGGATTAAGATTTAAGCTTCTGTTGAATGATTGGTTTCTTTCTATTATTACTTTTTTTTTTTTAATTTTACTGTTGTCAGTACATTCAGTGATCATTTAAGTAAGGCTATGTTGCTCAAGAAAGATTGCAACAGACTTTCTTTGTGTTTTGTACACCCAAGAAACTACTGCTTGTAGCTAGCAGGAAAGATGTGAAGGACTGAGAACTGTCTGGTCTGTACGTAACCATAGTATTGTGGAAAAACGCAAAACATTTCAAGAAAGAGTCATCTACACAGTTTACTAGGTACAAGAAATTCTAAAATTAAAAAGGCTTCAAATAAAACAAGTCATCCACAGAGAGCCCGCTGGGAATCATTCCTTTGAGCTCACCCAAGAAAAATTACTTTGAAGTTATCTACAATGCCAGATTCTTGGATTACAAATTCAAGGTATTTCTTTAGAAAAAGCCTTTTTTTTTTTATTATTTTCCTATTTTTTAAAAACAAGATTCCTTTTTAAAATCACAGATTTACCTTCTGAAGAAAAGAGTTCCTTCCAAGATTTAAGGTCCTTTGTTATCATAGAAGTTAGATTTTTAATGGAGAAAATAGGAATTAATTTTTCTGAAATGCATATTCACCAGGCAAGTTTAGTTTTGTATGAAGTGGTAGCTTTAAGAATCACTCCTGATTAATTGCAAAGGCTAATGAAATTAGCAGGCCTTCTCACATGTTTCAAATTAAATATATGATCAAGTGATCTGCTGTGTCTGACAGGTTGTACTCTTCAATAGATCCAGAAGAACATCTTTATCTGATTTTCATTTTCCTGAGAACAAATGTAAATCCTGGTGAACTGAAAAATTTCATGAGTTCATTTCTGTTTTTCCTTATTGTTAAAGTAAAAAAACCAAACCAAAACAAAACCCAAACACAAAACCAGATAAAAATGTGTTCTTTTCTTCCTTTTTTGGGGGAAGTGGAGGAAACACTTTTTCATTTAGAAATCTTCTTCATTTGTAATTCTGACATATAAAAAAGCAGTACTTGAAGATTTAGTACTTCAGATCACAGGAACATTTTGTCTAACTCTTCCAGACATGAAATGAAATTTTCCAGACTATTTTTCTGCAATTGTTTAGGCAACCCAAAATGGCTATTCTGCTTCAGGTTTACAGAGTAGTCAGGAAATTTGTTGTTTTCCTTTGTCCAACATTCCTCTTTATCTGGAAAGTCTGGGGTTTAATATTTGGAACTTGATGCTATTTAACAGTGTTAATAATTTTAAATTCTTGGATCTTTTTCAGGTAGTTCAGACCTTGAGAAAGGAAACATTTGCACTATTACAAATAATCTCCAGTTTACTCACCTTCCCCCACTTCAGTATCTGCCACTGAAATAAACATTACTTACCCTACCTATCTTCCAATACCAGGAAAGAGGCAATAGGTCCTGCTCTAAACTGCAGGGTAGTAACCAAATTCAACATTAGAGACTGTTTCCCTCAAAAAATAAGGCCATAAGCAACAGTAAAGAATTTACATTATACTTTCTACAGATAACATTCTTTCCTCATAAGCTGTTTGTGGGTGGCAAGATGCTCCAGTCACCAGCCCATGAAAGTCACAGATACTCATTC
>NW_010253457.1:15830-22511 GCF_000690775.1 Eurypyga helias
GTAACTTAACTGTTTTATTTTGGCTGGGGAGTGAGGTTCTAGCCGGACAACAGTCTGTAGCACTATACTATACATGTACAGGAGGATGTCACCTAAAAATATAAAAACCAAAAAGCAGCTACTGAAACTTTGGCTTGGTACCCACAACTTACAATAGCTGGTTTTTTGCCTGTAGTGCTCGGTGACATGAAAGAAGAATACATGAGGTAACTCCCCTGATATTTTTGAGTTCTGAATAAGAAATTACCCAGGATGAAAATTGCTCATGCAAAAATACTACACCTCTGCATTGTCACACAGCAGTGTCTTTGCTGATTATCCTGTGTGTAACACCAGAGGCATCACCAGACCACCTAAACAGGTACCTAGTGGTCTTTACCTTCCCCATTATTCAAATCAGCTGCTCTAGAAATCCCTTTCTCTGCACCTTTTCAACTTCTGTGGTAGATGCAGGTCTTCTATTTTATATAAGGCCTGGTATAACACACTGAAGCCTACAATACTTTTTAATCTTTTTTCAAAATTCTGTGGTTTGTGAGAGCTCATAGTCCTTTTCCATTTTTCACGTTTTCTTTGTGCTCAGTTACTGAGTTTGGGTAAGTCATGTCCTTTATATTCTTCACATTTACAATTCTCCATCCCTTTTCCTCTCTTTATAAACCTGGAACTGCTGCTGCTTTCCAGTCCCACAAGAGCATCCCACTCCCAGAAATTATCTTTTTTTCACCTAAAAACAGTGGGGCTCTGATTCTTGTAATAGTTCCTTTTCCTCCCTGGCCAGGGCAGTGAGGCCCAGGCATGCCTACCCACCAGACTAAGGGGAACTCTCTGTGTACTTCTCCTTCTAATCTTCCCCTCTGCTGGTGTGTTAAGTGCCTGCTCTACCGCCAGCGAATAGCTGACAGTAAGGTTAAGCAGCGGTTAGCAATGGTGACATGATTACTGTGACATTAGACATCATATGGAAATTACAGTTAATTACAGTTAATCTTCATTATGCTTCTCTGGTGCCAAGTAAAAGAAATGCCACTCTCACTGCCACTCAGGTCTCAATATTTTCATTTGGTCTCATTTTGCTGAAAATTGTTCTTTGGCTTCTTCCTCAAAATATGTATTTGTGACACTCCCATAAACCCACAAAAGAACGGTCGACAAGGGCCAGAAAGAAGGAACTTGCCCCATCCCTGACATCAGGCCCTGACAGAAGCCCAAAACTGTAAAGAGAAATCAGAGGAATGAATGAATTGATTGCTGACCCCAAATTCTCAGTTCATCTCCTTGCAACCTGTTTTTTTCATCTGTAGCCTATGCAATCTAACTCAACTGAAAGTCCTTTGCTTCAGGGACCTCATTTACAAACGTGATTCTGGAAACCAGTGATCCTGTAAAACCACTGGCTAGCTGAGAGGGACCTAAAAAGAAGCCTGGCCATTAATCTTCTGGAAACCAGACTCAGTTAAGAATTCATATTTTGAGTCTCTCTGTCACTCTGGCAAGCTCCTGGACAGGTTACGGAGTATGTTTCAGCAGAAGCTTTTAAAACACAGTTAAGGCAAATATTTTCTGGATATGTCTGGGGATAAACAATTCTACTAGGGGAATTTCCAAAGCAAAGCTTCTGACTTTTTCTGTAAGATGATTTAAAAAACTTCCTCAGAATTTCATCCTCAATTTCTTTACTATTTTTCAAGTTTTGGAGAATGTCTGCAAAAAATGAGAATTTTGTAGATAACAAGTCAAAAACTAGACAACATAACTACAGGAGGTAAAAAGAAATTCTGGAAATTAAGACCTCACTCATGAATCTGATATTAATCATCTGCAATAACAAATAAAGTTCTGAGAAGAAAACAAAGTGATGGCTGAGAGTTTAACGACAGCTGAAAACAAAAATGGTTTAACAACAGTAACAACCAACCAAAAAAACCCCTCAACCCCCAGAAAAGGAAGCAGAGCTAAAACAATCTCTATTTAAAATTCTGTTCCACAACAAGTCTCAGTGGAGTCTTTGGGACTGTGGTCCCCTTATTTCAGTCAACCATGTGTCTAATGAAGAATTTAGATCTGAAGATTCATGGAGTTCTTGACTGTTCTTAGCACAGTGGCTTTTGTTCTTGTTTTAATGCTTTCACCCAGCACCTCAGCAGTTAGATCAGCCCTTTGGGACTTGAAAAACCTGGGGTTTTTTCTTCCCTTTGTCCAACAGAATTCTGGCTTAAAATGTATCTCCAAAAATTTCTGGAGGGTGCCTTGGGGAAAAATGGAATGAGAGGAGCCTCAATATTTCTGTGGAAACTGTTCCATTTTGAATGAAATAATTAAATACTTGTTAAGCTGCTGGCCTTGAGGTTAAGGAACTTGCCTGGAAGGGAAGAGATGAGTATTTCAGACTGCTCTGATTATAGACCTCTTAGCAGTCTCCTTTCAAGCAAGCCCTACTATAAAGTCCCATTCACACACTTCATCGCTTGGTTTTCTCCTTTATGTACCACCCCAACCTATGTGAGGGGTATGAATACAACTTTAGGGACAGCTGGAATATTGCTCTCCACATTTCCAGTTGCCTGGTTTTGGTGCCTCTCCAAGCACTATGTGAGACTGCAAAAGCCTATTCTTATGTGCCCAACTCTCCCATCACAGCCTTGGTACCCAACTGGAGCCTGGTCAATCAGGGTATTTATACAGGGCCACAAATTTGGTGGATTTCACCTACAAATTTGGTGAATTTCACCTCTAGCTTGTTATTTTCATATTTTTATCCGCTTCCTGTTCAACTAAAATAAATACCTCTGCCAAATTGTAGCAGGACATGTTAAGCATTTGAATGCAGCAAAGTATGTGTATGGATTGGAAATTTCTGTTTCCTCATTTGGTCTAAAGTTAGGAACAAAAGTTGAAGTTTAGCTGTATATAATTCTTTGCCTTGTCAATATATGTCAGTCACATTTTTTGAGGTGATTCAAATTCAGTATGAAGAAAAAGCATTAACATTCTTTGTACATTCTTTCCTGGGGTTTCCCAATTGCTGAAATAGCTACCACACTACCATTTTCTCCAAGAATTTTTCCAGAGGCAAAAAATTTGGATGGACTTTTGCTAGTAAAACTACAAATAGGCTTTTTTTTTTTCTTTTTTTCCCTGAAGGCAGAGAACAATTGTACCCTCAATGGGTGCACAATAAAGAGCCATAGAGGATTGTTTTCATTCTTTGTTTTATCCCCACAAGTGTTCTAAAATGGTGGATCCATCATTCATCAGTGTTTTCTTTAATTTTATATATATATATATATTAGATTATGTTTCAGTGACTAGCAGTACTAATATTAACACTGCTGTTTTAGATGTAGATGTCATGATATGCAAAATCATTCAGTGCTAGATATCCTAAGTATCCAAAAGATACATTGTCTGCAAGAAATCTAAAGAAGTCTTCATTCAACAATAGTTATGGACAAGGCAAAAGGTCCTTAAGTGTTTGCAAAATGTTGAAGTTGTACCCATCTTACACCATCTGTGAAATGTCTCTGTAGAACTATTTTAAACTTCCTAGGAAAACAGAGAGGATATGAGTATGAATTGACAGGTTACTTCATTTGGCATCTCATGGGAATCCGATACCTGGGGAACACTGGTTATCTAGACTGAAAATAATAATCCAGTCTCTTTCATCCAGTACTATCAACTTTATAGTGTTGCTTCCAGGTTAACATGTTGCATTTAATTATAGTGCAACAAGAAATTGTGTCATACAATAATTTTAATTGTCCTTTCTTTGAAGCTGGTCTTTCCAGCAGCTGTGTAAAGCCAAACAGCCTGAGCAGTTGACTCTTGTCCTTGGATATCTAGAGAAGTTTCTGCCTACCAAGAGTTTCAGTTCCCCCTCAAAGAAAGGTACTAAATTTCTTGGGTGAAAACAGCATTTATTATATCCTCATTGTGGTCTCCATGGGGGATACATCTAGGATTCCACAAAGCTAAGAAATAAAGAACTTTGACTGAGAATGAAAGTGATGACTCGCAACAGATTCTGACCCTGTGGGTTCTCTGTCTTACCCTGTTTACCAAACATTTTTCAAAATTTGCTCAGAAAGCAAACTAAATAATGTTTTAGTGGTGCTCATACTGTGAACACCGAGGAGCCCAATTACTTTCTCTCTTGAGAACAGATAAACCAAACATAAATCCAAAGAAGCAGGTCTAAGGATTCAAATATTCAAACCCTTTTTCTTCTATCTTATTTCTTCAGTGATTCTTCCAGCTCCCGGTGTCTGGTTAATCAGTGCTTTTTAGAAGTCTGGTCTTAGACCTGGGCATTGCTAGCAACTGAAGGCTGACTTTCCAGAAAAAAGTTTTCACCTGGGCAAGAACACAGTAACAGACAGGATTAAAAAAAAAAAAAAAAAAAAAAGTCTAGTTAATCATTAACAATATTGTGACTCTGACATGAGTCACTAATTACATGGAAGATTCACAACACAGAGTAAAGAGTGGTAGATGGGGATGATGGGTTCAAGACCCAGAAGAGTGTTACTATGTGTGTAGTCACTATAGAGCTAAAGCCAACTAGGCCTTAACATATGTTCAACTGCATTAAAGAATATCCTTTCTGAATGGGAAAAGTTCACTATAGACATGAAAAAAACCAAAAACCAAAACAAAACCAAACACACAGCGTCTTATTATGTTAAAGTGTCTTTAGATTTTTGACTGCTGCAGGAGAAATGGTACTGCAGGTTTGAAAGTGAATGTTGAAAGCATGGAATGAAACAGTTAGAGAACAAAGCATTGTCCAAAAAGTTGCTGAAGCGTATGACAGGAATATTTGGCCACATCACTGTTTTTCATACTGTGTTTAAGTGAACACTGAATCTTGGAACAAACCCAGTTAACTGAGGGCAAAGGGTTTCACGGCAGTATCCTAATCACCAATCTGTTTCATCTTTATTTTTTTCTTTTTTTTTAAGATCAGGACATTTCTGTCTGCAAGCTGACCCATTCCTTAAGCACATATACATGTGACTTAAGGATTTAACGGTCAGAGACACGGAGAGACTGTCCAGATCCCTCTTTGACAGTTCAAGAGACAACTCCAAGAGGCTGAAATACTACTGGGATTTTAAATAGCATGTGCAAAGAGTCTCCATTTCTTCAGCTAGTTAAAGTGTTTTGTTTCTATAATTTCATATGCATTAAAAAGGAATGTATAGCAAGTAATATTTTAAAGTAACTTTCTGTTATACTTCTGGCATCATCTCCAAAATAGTCATATGTCTTAATGACATTCCATTTATTTAACTGCTTTTCTCATTAAAAACAACTGCTCTGGTGGTACTGATTGCTCAATGTTTGACTCTCTAGATTATACAGATCTGCCTGTTCTGAAGAGACAAAAACCCAGGGCAAAGCAGCAACCCCAGAGAAGGGAAGTTCCCTGCTAAGAGTTTATCAGGGTGAGGAACAATGTGCATTGCCTGATGCACTTATTATCCAGGAAGTTACTCATCAGTGTTAGTTATTCTTACTGAAAATACTAAAATAATTTCCAGTACTTCATCCAAGAAACCGTGTCCTTCAACTAACAGTGGGTCCAGGGTGATTAAAATGGCCATGCATGATTCCACATAAAGAGGGGATTTTAAATGAAATAAAAAAGCAGATGAGGTATTTTTAATTTAATTTTTATTTAGCTGGAAAGCAGATTTTACCAGTGCCCTAAATGGGTTTGTTACAACATGGTGCAGTTCTATGCACTTCAAGAGCCTAAGTTCTTGTTTATTTCTCTTTTCACAAAGCTGGCATAACTGAGGTATTCTACCCTGGGATCAGGACCCTGAGCTAAGAAAGAGGAGGAAAAAAAGTTATAGAGTTTTCTTATACATGCAGTATGAGAAAAGTTACTTGCATTTCAACTTTCCTGTAGCCAAAATTTGGGTTTTGCCCTTGTAATGAAGATCTTAGGCACAAACAAAAATCAGTACCCCTGATAGTGAAAAGCCTTTCAGGGTACTCTTTCCTGCTTGTGCCAAAGGATGGTGAGGATGTGAGTGCCCTGTGGTGCTCAGGAGCTCTCTGAACGTCTGCAGTGATGACAACAATGAAGACCTCCCAGCAGCACTGGTCTCAGGAGGAGGGCCCTCTCAGGAGGGTTAGAAGCACAATATGGACCCAGCCATAATGCTCCAAGGATGTCTGACAGGTGGAAATGGCCTTCCATGACATGCATGCAAGGTTTTATTTGTGAGAGGTCCCATATTCCCTTCATTTCCAATCAGTACATATTGGGCCTGAGGCTCAGTGGGGAGAAGAGGTGCTGTCAGCCCCCCTGAGCACTCTGAGCATGTCAAAATGGCACCCCAACTCTCTGGGTCTCTGCCTCATTTTGCAGGATGTGCATCCCGAGGATGGCACGCTCAGCAGAGCGTTTCTATCTGCAGAGCACACACTGTGTGCACTGCTCCTTGTGCTTGTGCTTCAGGAGGCTCTGCTGTGTTGCACAAGGCCAGCTGCCATGTGACACAAAATCACGACTTCACGTGCTCTGTGAAATCCACTGATTCTGACAAAAGGATATTCAAGGAGCTGATCAAGAAATGAAGACTACAGGTTATTGCCTTATTTTCTGACCTTGTTCTGTTCGTGGACCGCTCCGCGTGCAAAGACCAGAGTTAAAATATGGTTCAG